>NC_089770.1:28420769-28438269 GCF_040412425.1 Macrobrachium rosenbergii | reverse complement strand
ATACTTGTTGGGAACCTATGGAAAAAAGGGAAAAAATTCAAAATGGTGAGGAACGACAGTTCAAAACGGGGAATGGGGAAATGCAGAGAGCAAAAGGGAAAAATTCAAAATAAGGAAAAAAAGGAGGAAGAGGGAAAAAATAGAAAATGGGAGAAGAAAAAGGTTGGGAGGAAAAGAAAAACATTCGAAATAAGGAAGATAAAATCTAGGGTGGAGAAAGAAACAATTTCAAAAAGGAGAGGAAAGGAAAACAGAGACTGGGAAAGGGGAAAGGCACAAACGAAAAGGGGGAAAATCAAAATGGGGGACGGGGAAGGTACAGATGATAAGAGAGAGTTGCAAAAAAAAAGTTAAATATACCTTAGTTTAGCCAGACCACTGAGCTCATTAACAGCTCTCCTAGGGCTGGCCCGAAGGATTAGATTTATTTTTTACGTGGCTAAAAACCAACTGGTTACCTAGCAACGGGACCTGCAGCTTATTGTGGAATCCGAACCACATTACGACGAAAAATGAATGTCTATCACCAGAAATACATTCCTCTAATTCTTCACTGGCCGGTCGGAGAGTCGAACGCTGGGCCAACAGCGTGGAGAGATTCAAAAAAAGTACAGAGAGAACTGAACTGCAATTTCCCGTCCCAGCCTTTCAAATAGCTAACTTTGACTGGATCTTTGCCATCCACGTTCACGCAAGCCGACGTTTGGTCAGCACAGCAACAGTTTCCCAAATAGTTGGAACTGGTTAAAGTAAATGGACACAGAGAAGAAAGGTAAGACAGCGAACACCCAGTTGCCAGACGGAGCGAAACAAGTGAGGTGTATTAATAAAGCGCAGTGTAGCTACATGGGTACTACAGCACTTATTATTATTATTATTATTATTATTATTATTATTATTATTATTATTATTAAAATAGTTTAACCAGACCACTGAGCTGATTAACGGCTCTCATAGGGCTGGACCGATGGATTAACACGAAATGGAGTACCAGGTCTAGGTCTAGCCATAGGCCAAGTACTGGGGCTGATGACGAATGAAAAATGAAGTCTTAAGATTAAAAATATGCAAAAAAGGCATATGCTTCCACACTAGAACACAAGCACAATAAAAAAATAAAAATTAAATAAAACTGAGAAATGATACAAATCAGAATAATTTAGGATTTTTAAAATTCGGAGATTTACCATAATCAAATCGAGATACCGTCATTCACTTAGTTTCAAAACAAAATGGAGAGAACAATTTAGAATTTCTGATAACTTCCTCACTAATACTTTATACTGATATTCATTAGTGTAACAGGAATTCTGGCTGATATTTTGACTGATATTTTTAAGACTACACACAATATCCAACCACATTTTCGCCACCTACCGAGCATCTCTGCGCAAGGTATGTAACTCCATAAATTTCGTTATTAATTGATCTTATTATAATATTATATGTTGTATAAGCACTTTATTAGACAACTCTAATGTCAAAAATGTCCACTCCCTTATCGACAGAGGATGTGGCCCCTCTTACAAACATAGCTGAGCAGAGGTTTTAAATCACCGGAAAGAACAGATGTCATTTTCAGAGATTTGCACACAGGACGCGAAATGATTTGCGAATCTCTTCATGCCCTGTTAATGCATGATATTTAGACTGTCAAGCCAAGCACTGGGGCGCTTTCGGCCTGTCAGTGCTGAAGGACAGTGAAAAGAGGGAACTGGAGTGGTTGAACAGCAAAATAGAAAGATCCAGAAAATAAGGAGATGAAGTACAAAGCTCTAAAAGAGGAACTGGAAGAAAACCCCAGTTGCACAAAGACGCAGTATTTAAAGATGTTGCCCAGCAAGACTGAAGAAAGGAAGTGGGAATGGAGGCAAAGTAAAAGTCTAAAATGTGCATGGAGCTATGGGCCGAAATGACTGCTAATGTCCTTTATTCATCCACACAGTGCACCACGTGAGGTGCACAGACGGCACTAATCCTTACGGGGTTGATACTGTAATTTGTTGCCCAGTAAAGATCCGATGGAAATTAACACCACTTCCTACGTCTGCCTTTTGGTATGAACACATACATACAATAAGACGGTGTATGTGAATGGAAATAAAACAGAGGAACGGGTAGTATATAGGTATAAAAAGAAATGGAAACAGGAGAAACGTCGAGATACTCAGATTTAGTAAAAAAGTTGGGTGAAAGAAAGGACAAGAGTGTTTTGAGATATTTCGAACATGTGGAGAGAATGTAGGGTGATACGTCAGTTAAAAGAGTTCCTTGTTGGGCGAGTCGGTAGAGTTGTCGCTAGCACGCTGCTAGGCCCGAGTTCGCGTCTCCGGCAAGCCAATGAAGAATTAAAGGAATTTATTTCTGGTGATAGAAATTCATTTCTCGCTATAATGTGGTTCGGATTCCACAATAAGCTGTAGGTCCCGTTGCTAGGTGACCAACTGATTCTTAGCCACGTAAAATAAGTCTAATCCTTCGGGCCAGAAAGGAGAGCTGTTAATCAGCTCAGTGGTCTGGTTAAACTAAGGTATCCTTTAACTTAAGCAATGGGAAGGGTGGTGGACGACCTAAAAGCGTCGGATAGATGGCGTGACTATAAATAAATAAATAAATAAATAAATAAATATATGTCTGTGTATTAATATATATATATATATATATATATATATATATATATATATATATATATATATATATAAAATGAACGTTTAACCAATCGACATCAACAACATGTTTATCATACTGAACAGCTAACCCATTATTACTAATAATTAACTAATCATACTACTAAATAACCACCTAATTACTGGAACACCTTGCCAACAGCATTTAACTGGATAAGCAACGGCCTTAACATACCGTACAAACAGTTGATCACAGGGGACGATTACTAGCTCATTTTAAATAAAGCATAATTATAACCATTATCATCCATAAAAATGCTATACGGTCTCTTACTTGACCACGATGAAAATCGGAGCACAATAAAATTACAATAATGTAACTAACTTGTAAACAAACTAATTATAGACAATTACATGAAGTATATGCGCTGAAATCATCTAAAAATATGTCTGACTGTATCCCTAAGCTTGTGAACTGTAAGGCCACGGATTTGAAAATAGTTATTATGGGCGCTATAGTCAGTGTATACCTGACAAATAACCAGTGTCACTGAACTTGGATTCTCAATCTCAACCTGAAGCTCACAAGAGGGTCTTCCCCAGGTACTTGCGTGGATGAAAATGGAGAGAGGAGAGAGAGAGAGAGAGAGAGAGAGAGAGAGAGAGAGAGAGAGAGACGGTTAACTGTAAAATACAATCGGAACAATGCAAACCCAATGACTTCATCCATCGCAAGTATCTTTTCCCAATTCAGTCCTAATTTATAAGAACTCTCATATAAGAGCCAGACAGATCACTGGCGGCAGTTCTGATAAATCAGGGGTTCCGGGGAGGCAGGAAGTAAGAACGCCTTCACTAGATAAGAAGCTTAGCTGACAGCAGACGCAGCACATCAAACAAACTAAATTTGATGGAAACCCTACAACCGGTTCGAAAGGAGGCTTACGATTTCCTTTAAGCCTGTGACTATAACAGTATCCAACAGACGATGCCGCCACGTGAATGAAACACGACCAGCACGGGACGCTAAGAGCCCCATTCCTTTTCTTTAAAAGAGAAAGAAATAAAAAAAAATGGCTTCCCTTTTCACTCATTTTTATTTCAATCCGTGGGTGTCCTTTGACTTGTATTTTGGCCAGGCAGACAAACACGATAGAACACAATCATAGTCTTCGTACAACTCGCTGGCGCTGATGAACAAAATACATATACTACACCCACGGATTGAAATAAAACATGTGAACGGGAGCAGATTTTAAGAGAAGCGCCGAAGCTTAGGAGGTTCTTTACATAATTCCAGGATTATAGATTGTACGAATGCTAAGCAAGGAAACTTTTTATTAATATTGCTTTATCGTTTATTCCAAATAAATTATATTTACAAAATGACGCTTTTCAGCTGTCGGAGTTAAGTATATATACCTTAGTTTAACCAGAGCACTGAGCTGATTAATAGCTCGCCTAGGGCTGGCCCGAACGATTAGACTTATTTTACGTGGCTAAGAACCAACTGGTTACCTAACAACGGGACCTACAGCTTATTGTGGAATCCGAACCACATTATACCGAGAAATGAATTTCTGTTACCAGAAATAAATTCCTCTAATTCTTCATTGGCCGACCGGAGACTCGAACACGGGCCCAGCAGAGTGCTAGCCGAGAACTATACCGACCCGTCCAACGAGGAACTATGAGACCAAAGTTGCTGTGACGGCTGTCTGTAGCATAAAAATCAATCAATAAATTTTGTGACTTTCATTTCCCTTCACACAACCCGCTTTTATTTTCTATCAGGTCCAGATACGTAAATAAAACTGGCTTTCCCTTCGGCCACCAGTAAATATACTAATGCATTCAGACCAAGAAAAACTTCGGGCATTCAGAACTTGGCAAAGTAAGGGGCTTGCTTCAATTACCCTTCCCGTCGGCCTTGCGTAAAAGAATACCCCCGGGACCTATTCAGCGAAAAAGCTTTTAAAATGCAGGAGAAGTCATTTGCTGGCAACGCTTGCAATAAAAGACCCTCAAGCACGGAGACCGTCGCTTGCTTTGCAATAAAAGCAAGGCGCGCACTCGTCGTCTCGCATCGCTGCAATTGCTCGTCTTTGCTGTAAAAGTTTAATTAGGGTGCCGTTCGCAGCCCTTCGTGTTAAGTTACCGTCGTATTGCTTATTGTTGCGGCGCTCCGTCGTCACACGTGTTTGATGGAAGTGTGGAAGTGAACCCGTGGTGTTACCAGATACTCTGCTAGTGGCTGCGCGGTTTACATCTCTGGCATTGTGCCAACATGGTCCATTGCCCAAAAGCAAGCCGTAAGCGTGGTAAGGTATTAAAGGGAGTTATAGGCCTGGTGTGGATCTTATGACTCGGTGTAACCAACCAAGGCGGCTTACAGTGTGCACTCCGCAGCACACTGTAGAAGGTATCAAGGTCCCCTTCGACCACCTGCCTTTTGGGTTCTTCCCACTTTACTGTCCAACTTCTTTAACCTGACTTTATTCCAAATTGCATCACTTCATAAAGGACAAGTTCTTCAGAGCAATCGGACAGGAAATCAACCGATGGCTGAATACTTAATCTAAGTTCAGCTTCGTTGATAGAACATTAAGCCTAGGAAATTATATAAGAAATTATGTCCGGTCTTTCAACTGAATTCAAAGTAGGATATCCTTATCTCTTTACATAGTATCAGGCTTCCAGTCTACACACACACACACACACACACACACACACAAGGGTGTCTTCGTAAAAATTATTATTATTCAAGATTTATCAAGAATCTTCAACATGTGCAAAAGATCTTTTAGAATAAACCAAAATGTACCTTCAAGGAGAAGAAAAAAAAAAGACTCAGAAAAGCATATCAAAATATACTAACGGTTTTAAAAAAATAGACAGTAAAATGAAAAACTTGACAGCAAATATATAATACAACTGTATGTATATATATATATATATATATATATATATATATATATAAATATGTGTGTGTGTGTAAGATGAAATGAAAGACTGTAAAAGTCAGGTAAAACTTAAGCATGGAGAGAATTCCAAAGCCTGTAGCAGTGGGAAGGAAATAAATTTCCGAGTGGTGCAGACTAAAAGCGTTGTTGCTGGTTTCAACAGTATGACTTCAAAGTCCAAATTAAATGTCAATTTATAAGCAGGAATTGTGACCCAACCAAACCGGTGTGGAAATCATGAGCTCTAGGGTCAAGCAGTTTCATGGACCCTTCATAACCAACCAGTCGTTCCCAGAATGAGGATTTCTCCTCCTTCCTTTGCGAATAACTTAACCTGTCTCATCATGAAGGCCGGATGTCTCCCCCATACGGAAGGAAGCCCTTTGGCATATCTTCCTTGCAGTGACCTACGCTGCTTTGGGCTCTCATGACATACCCGCTTTGGTCTCGCCAACAGTAAACTAGGGAATTTTGTAAGAACGTGTAGAAAACGACACACTGGAGCCATAAGTACATGAGAGAAACGAGCCTTCGTTATTATGACGTTTGGTAAGGACAAAACAGGACACAATATAGTGCCACAACCTTTACGAAGTCATTCGAACACAGAACGAGAGAGAGAGAGAGAGAGAGAGAGAGAGAGAGAGAGAGAGAGAGAGAGAGAGAGAGAGAGAGGTCACCAGCGCCACTCTTGATCTTTATTGCAAGCAGGGGAGAGCAATGAAAGCCTCTGCATAATGGCAATAAACTTCCACAAAACTGACATAAAATTTCAAATAACCTCCGGACCATCTGGCAACGATACCCACTTCCCGCGCCTACCGGCAGGCATTCTCCTCTGGGAGGAGGGCAGGAAGAGGAAGATGATGCTCTCTTAAAAGGATTCGTCATAGGGAAGATATAAAATAAATAAATAAATAAATATATATATATATACAGAGATATATAGAGAGAGAGAGAGAGAGAGAGAGAGAGAGAGAGAGAGAGAGAGAGAGAGAGAGAGAGAGAATCCCCCAAAAAGGATTCGTGGACAGAGGGAGGATATCAAGGAAGGAGAGTCCCTCGCATGAATTTGAGAGAGTAGGAGAACCATAAGGATTTTCTACCCAAAGAAGCACTCCTCTGAGAAAAGAAAGAGAGGGGAGGTAAGGTCCCAACTAGAGAGATTCGGCCGGAGGGAACAGAGGAGACACAGAGGGGGGGGTAGATCGCCTTGCCACCCCACCAACAAAGGCACTCACCTTGTTCAATCCCAAAGGAAGATTTCCTCCGGAGGGTACACATGGCGAGGTAGGCCCCCGCCCCCACGCGACCACCACCAAGGTAGGGGAAGGGGGAGGGGTAAGTTGGAAATTGAGGGAGACATAAAAGATAATCTACTTAAAGGATTATATCTGAAAATTCTTTCCCTCCCGAACTCCTGGCCCCACAACCGCCTTCCCCCCCGACACCGAAGGGTAGTAGGAGGAGTTTGAGCAAGACAGACGACTGGAAAATGGATGAATTTCACACACACCAGGAGAAAGAGAAAGAGTGACCGCTTTTAATTCCTTGATCTTGAGAACTTAAAGGGGATGAGAAAATCAGGGAAAAAAGACGTACAGAAAGGAAGAGAGAGAAAGAAGGATTTTCTAAGAGGAAGGGGAAACAAATTCCAATGGGAATTTCTTTCGTTAGTGTAACGGGATAAGAAACAGAGAGAGAGACAGAGAGAGAGAGAGAGAGAGAATAAAGGGGATATTCTATGAGGAACGGGAAACGAGAGATGGAACATAGAGAGAGGGAAATTCCCTACAAGGGAGGTTATTGTAACAGGATAAGAAAGAGATTGATCGATTACGTCTATTAAAACTGGCGTGATATCTACAGTAGTTTACTGACATCGTAATAAAGTTGAACAGAGAACTAAAAATAAGTAAATAAGTTTAGAAAGAATTTCATATAAATAATATCTAAGAGAGAGAGAGAGAGAGAGAGAGAGAGAGAGAGAGAGAGAGAGAGAGAGAATCTAGGAGGAAGGGGAAACGAGAGAGGGAGCAAAGAGGGGAAGTTTCCCCAAAGAAAAGAATGAGAGAGAGAGAGAGAGAGAGAGAGAGAGAGAGAGAATCTAGGAGGAAGGGGAAACGAGAGAGGGAAAGAGGGGAAGTTCAAAGAAGAGGGAGAGAGAGAGAGAGAGAAGAGAGAGAGAGAGAGAGAGAGAGAGAGAGAATCTAGGAAGGGGAAACGAGAGAGGGAGCAAAGAGGGGAAGTTCCCCCAAAGAAGAGAATGAGAGAGAGAGAGAGAGAGAGAGAGAGAGAGAGGTGGGGGGAAGCGAGGACGAGGGGAAAGAAGAGAGGGGAGGTCTTAGGTTCCACGTGCACGGGACCGGTGAATTGTGAGCGCGTCGACAGAAAGGATTACCTCCTCCTTTCAAATATTAATCTGCTTATTCCCCTTCCTTACACTACCGTCTTGACGGCTCAGACAGATGTATACGGAATTATAGGTGGGACGGGTACGCACTGACAGAAAGACGAGACGTTTTGTCGAAACCATGTGACGGGTTCCAAATGAGGATGACACGGGATCAAAACGGCTGCACACAGCAAAACTAAACACAGGCGAATAAAAACGAAAATGTCAGGCGGTATAAAAGAAAATGTCACGGGGAGTTTGGACATTGTAATTAAAATCACGTTAATTTTAGAAAATGTTAAGTTTAAAAAGACAGAAAAATAAATTGCATTACACAAATCAGAGAGGAGGTAGGAGAGACAGACCGTGTTAACAGTAGACTGGTATACTGAGACATCCAGCAGGCAGCTGGATGTTAGAATACGACAGAACACGACAGAAAAACAGGTGAAATAACAGAACTATAAGACAGGTGGTGTGCTATAAACTCAAAAAAGCACATCAACAAAATACTAAGAAAACGAGAGAGAGTAAGGGCAGTATTAAGAAAAGTGTAAAGGTCATTCTAACAGGTACACTGTATATTGTGAGAGGGAAATCAAACGGACAGACAGACAGACAGGTGGCGTCAGTCGGAAGAAAATAAATAAACAACTGTAGCAGCGGTGACACTGTACAGACATTAACATAAACAGACAGAGAAACCTTAGAGGTGCCTTCTAATCAAACACAAACAAGCAGAGTGAGTTTTCTGGTTTCTCAGTGACCATCATGACTTAATGCCGCTCGTGCCTGGTTCCTAGTCTGTTGCAAATAGATAAACAGAGATTGTTAGGATGAGGCTGTTTGCCCTACTCCCAAAACACAAACATGCACAGATTAAGAGGACAAAAAACATGAATACAGTTACTACCACAATCACAAACTTCGTAGAGCATCATGCCATCATTACAATAAAAGATTAAGACACTGACAAACACAAACGAAATCCATACGCATCTCCGACCCGATTCCCGATTCCGATTCCCACGGGAATCAGCCGACTGAACCCTCTACCCCAATCCCCATTCTTCCCTTTCAGAATACACAAGCCGACGATTCCAAAAAATCAAACGGGAATTTTTGGAATCTGGAGTCATGGAAAACGACAATCATCCGGCTAATTTCCCCTGAGATGCTGCGTCTGGAATTTTATGTCAAATGGCAAAGAGATGATGCCAGTAATAACCACAATGGAAAGGAGAGAGAGAGAGAGAGAGAGAGAGAGAGAGAGAGAGAGAGAGAGAGAGAGAGAGAGAGAGAGAGAGAGAGAGTTCCACTAGTCATAGCAATTATATGAATAATAACAATAACTGAAAGAGGGAGACAGGAAGCAATAGTCTTTTGAAACTGTAATAACAATAACAAGTGATGGCATGATGACATCACTAAAATATAAAATAATAATTATTATCAACATATTAGCAAAATATATACATCATTATTACATTATAAGTATCTATTTACGACAGTAAATTATCTTACACATCGCCATTACATCAATGATGGCAATAAATTCGCTACACCACCGATAGGCACTTGAATGGGTGGCCATCAATAAAGGACACACTGGAGTCAACACCTACAACTGAATGGCATCAATTAATTGATCCTCCCTAATATTATGTCAGCCTCAGGATACCGCGCTTGAGGAAGGTTAAGAGCCGAGATAGCGCCCTTGCAACATACATCAGGACACCGTATCTAAGCAAGATTTAAGAGGCAAAACAGTGCCCTTGCAACATACACCAGGATACCGTATCTAAGAAAGATTTAAGAGTCGAAACAGAGCCCTTGCAACATACATCAGGATACCGTATCTAAGAAAGATCTAAGAGTTTAAGAGTCGAAACAGTGACCCATACACCAGGATACAACAAACAGTGCATCATCAGGATACTGTATCTAAGAAAGATTTAAGAGTCCAAACAGTGCCCTTGCAACATACATCAGGATACCGTATCTAAGAAAGATCTAAGAGTCCAAACAGTGCCCTTACAACATGCATCAGGATACTGTATCTAAGAAAGATTTAAGAGTCCAAACAGTGCCCTTGCAACATACATCAGGATACCGTATCTAAGAAAGATTTAAGAGTCCAAACATCTAAGAAAGATCTAAGAGTCGAAACAGAGCCCTTACAACATGCATCAGGATACTGTATCTAAGAAAGATTTAAGAGTCCAAACAGTGCCCTTGCAACATACATCAGGATACCGTATCTAAGAAAGATTTAAGAGTCGAAACAGTGCCCTTGCAACATACCTCAGGATACCATATCTAAGACAGGTTTAAGAGTGAAAAAGCGCGGTTGCGACATACCTCAGGATACCGTATCTGAGACAGGTTTAAGAGTCGAAAAAAGGGCCATTGCAACATACCTCAGGATGCCGTATCTGAGACAGGTTTAAGAGTCAAAAAAGTGCAATTGCAACATACCTCAGGATACCGTATCTGAGACAGGTTCAAGAGTCCAAACAGTCGAAAACTGCAAACAGTGCAACATACCTCAAGGATAAGAGTCCAAACATCTGAGACAGGTTCAAGAGTTAAAAAAAGCACCCTAGCAACAAACCTCAAGAAAGATTTACCGTCCAAACAGTCTGAGACAAGTTTATCTAAGAAAGATAAAAAAAAAAGCCCTTGCAACAAACATCAGAATACCGTATCTGAGACAGGTTTAAGAGTCGAAACAGCACCCTTGCAACATAGCTCTGGATGCCGTATTTGAGACAGGTTTAAGGGTTGAAACAATGCCCTAGCATCATACCTCAGCATACTGTATCTGAGCCAGATTTAAGAGTCAATAAAAAAGCACCCTTGCAACATACCTCAGGATACCGTATCTGAGAAAGGTTTAAGAGTCGAAACAGTGCACTTGCAACATACCTCAGGATACCGTATCTGAGAAAGGTTTAAGAGTCGAAACAGCGCCCTTGCAACATACCTCAGGGTACCGTATCTGAGACAGGCTTAAGAGTTAAAACAATGTCCTTGCAACATACCTCGGCATACCATATCTGAGACAGGTTTAAGAGTTGAAACAGTACCCTTGCAACATACCTCAGGATGCCGTATCTGAGACAGGTTCAAAAAAGTGTCAAAATACCTCAGGATACGCCAGGTTCAAGAGTTGAAAAAGCACCCTAGCAACATACCTCAACGTATCTCAGACAGCTTTAAGTGTCAAAAAAGTGTCTTGCAACATACCTCAGGATACAGTATCTAAGACAGGTTGAAGTAAAAAAAGCACCCTTGCAACATACTTCAGCATACCGTATCTGAGAAAGGTTTAAGAGTCGAAAAAGCACCATTGCAACATAAATCATGATACCTTATCAGAGACAGGTTTAGGAGTTGAAACAGTGCCTTGCAACATACCTCAGGATGCCGTATCTGAGACAGGTTTAAGAGTCGAAAAAAACGCCACTGCAACATACCTCAGCATACCGTACCTAAGACAGGTTTAAGAGTCGAAACTGCTCTTGCAGCATACCTCAGGATACTGTATCTGAGAGAGGTTTAAGAGTCGAAAAAGCGCCCTTGCAACAAAACACAGGAAACCTTATCTGAGACAGGTTTAAGAGTAAAAAAAGTGTCCTTGCAACATACCTGAGGATACCCTATCTGAGACAGGTTTAAGAGTCGAGAAAGTGCCCTTGCAACATACATCAGGATACCGTATCTGAGACAGGTTTAAGAGTCGAAAAAACGCCATTGCAACATACCTCAAGATACCATATCTGAGACAGCCTTAAGAGTCGAAACAGCGCCCGTGCAACATACCTCAGCATACCGTATCTGAGACAGGTTTAACAGTCGAAAAAGTGCCCTTGCAGCATACCTCAGGATACCGTATCTAAGACAGGTTTAAGAGTCAAGGCTTAGCGCCCTTGCAACAGCGCCCGTGCAACATACCTCACGTCAGGATACCGTATCTGAGACAGGTTCTTAAGAGTCAAGAAAACGCCATTGCAACATACCTCAGGATACTGTATGTGAAACAGGTTTAAGAGTCGAAACAGCACCCTTGTAACATACCTCAGGATACCGTAACTGAGACATTTTTTTAAGAATCGAGAAAACGCCACTACAACATACCTCAGCATACCGTATCTGAAACAGGTTTAAGAGTCGAAAAAGCGCCCTTGCAACAAACCTCAGGAAACCTTATCTGAGACAGGTTTAAGAATCAAAAAAGCATCCTTGCAACATACTCAGGATATCCTATCTGAGACAGGTTTAAGAGTAGAGAAAGCACCCTTGCAACATACGTCAGGATACTGTATCTGAGACAGGTTTAAGAGTTGAAAAAATGCCATTGCAACATACCTCAGGATACCGTATCTGAGACAGGCTTAAGAGTCGAAACAGCGCCCTTGCAACATACCTCAGCATACCGTATCTGAGACAGGTTTAGGAGTTGAAACAGTGCCTTGCATCATACCTCAGGATGCCGTATCTGAGACAGGTTTAAGAGTCGAAAAAACGCCACTGAAACATACCTCAGCATACCCTACCGAAGACAGGTTTAAGAGTCGAAACTGCCCTCGCAGCATACCCCAGGATACCGTATCTGAGACAGGTTTAAGAGTCGAGAAAGTGCCCTTGCAACAAAACTCAGGAAACCTTATCTGAGACAGGTTTAAGAGTTAAAAAAGTGCCCTTGAAACATACCTGAGGATACCCTATCTAAGACAGGTTTAAGAGTCGAGAAAGTGCCCTTGCAACATACCTCAGGATACTGTATCTGAAACAGGTTTAAGAGTCAAAACAGCGCCCATGCAACATACCTCAGGATACCGTATCTGAGACATTTTTTAAGAATCGAGAAAACGCCACTACAACATACCTCAGCATACCGTATCTGAGACAGGTTTAAGAGTCGAAAAAGCGCCCTTGCAACAAACCTCAGGAAACCTTATCTGAGACAGGTTTAAGAATAAAACAAGCATCCTTGCAACATACCTCAGGATACCCTATCTGAGACAGGTTTAAGAGTCGAGAAAGCACCCTTGCAACATACGTCAGGATACCGTATCTGAGACGGGTTTAAGAGTCGAAAAAACGCCATTGCAACATACCTCTGGATACCCTATCTGAGACAGGTTTAAGAGTCGAGAAAGCGCCCTTGCAACATACGTCAGATACCGTATCTGAGACAGGCTTAAGAGTCGAAACAGTGCACTTGCAACATACCTCAGCATACCGTATCCGAGACAGGTTTAAGAGTCGAAACAGTGCCCTTGCAACATACCTCAGCATACCGTATCTGAGACAGGTTTAAGAGTCGAAACAGTGCCCTTGCAACATACCTCAGAATACCGTATCTGAGACAGGTTTAAGAGTCGAAACAGTGCCCCTCAGCATATCCTATTTGAAACGGGTTTAAGAGTAAAAACATACCCTCAGCATACCGTATCTGAGACAGGTTTAAGAGTCGAAACAGTGCCCTTGCAACATACCTGAGGATACCGTATCTGAGACAGGATTAAGAGTCGAAAAAGCACCCTTGCAACAAACCTAAGGAAACCTTATCTGAGACAGGTTTAAGAGTCAAAAAAGCACGCCTTTGCAACATTCCTCAGCATATCGTATTTGAAACGGGTTTAAGAGTAAAAACAGCGCCCTTGCAACATACCTCAGCATATCGTATCTGAGACGGGTTTAAGAGTCGAAACAGTGCCCTTCCTGCATACCTCAGGATACAGTATCTGAGACAGGTCTAAGAGTAAAAAAAGCGCCCTTGCAACATACGTCAGGATACAGTATCTGAGACAGGTTTAAGAGTCAGAAAAACGCCATTGCAACATACCTCAGGATACCGTATCTGAGACAGGTTTAAGAATCGAAATAGTGCCCATGCAACATACCTCAGCATACCGTATCTGAGATAGGTTTAAGAGTCGAAACAGTGCCCTTGCAACATACCTGAGGATAACGTATCTGAGAAAGGTTTAAGAGTCGAAAAAGCACCCTTGCAACAAACCTCAGGAAACCTTATCTGAGACAGGTTTAAGAGTAAAAAAGTGCCCTTGCAACATTCCTCAGCATATCGTATCTGAGAAAGATTTAAGAGTTGAAACAGTGCCCTTGCAACATACCAGAGGATGCCGTATCTGAGACAGGTTTATGAATCGAAAAAATGCCATTGCAACATACCTCAGGATACCGAATCTGAGACAGGTTGAAGAGTCGAAAAAGCGCCCTTGCAACAAACCTCAGGGAACCTTATCCGAGACAGGTTGAAGAGTCAAACAAGCGCCCTTGCAACATATCTCAGGAAACCGTATCTGAGACAAGTTTAAGTTAAAAAAGACCCCTTGCAACCTACTTCAGGATACCATATCTGAGACAGGTTTAAGAGTCAAAACAGCGCCCTTGCAACGAACCTCAGGATACCATATCTGAGACAGGTTTAAGAGTCAAAACAGTGTCCTTGCAACATATCTCATGATACCGTATCTGAGACAGGTAAAACAGCGACCTTGCAACATACCTCAGGATGCCGTATCTGAGACAGGATTAAGAGTCGAAAAAGTGCCCTTGCGACATACTGCAGGATAACATATCTGAGACAGGTTTAAGAGTCAAAACAGCACCCTTGCAACATATCTCAGGATGCCATATCTGAGACAGGATTAAGCGTCGAAAAAGTGCCCTTGCAACATACTGCAGGATAACATATCTGAGACAGGTTTAAGAGTCAAAACAGCGCCCTTGCAACAAACCTCAGGATGCCATATCTGAGACAGGATTAAGAGTCGAAAAAGTGCCTTTGCAACATACTGCAGGATAACATATCTTAGACAGATCTAAGAGTTAAAACAGAGCCCTTGCAACATACCTCAGTATACCGTATCTGAGACAGGTTTCAGAGTCGATAAAGCACCCGCGCAAAAAAAAAAAAAAACAGGATACCATATCTGAGACAGGTTTAAGAGTCAAAAAACCGCCCTTGCAACATACGTCAGGAAACTGTATCTGAGACAGGTTTAAGAGTAAAAAAAATTGCCCCTGCAACATACCTCAGGATACCGGATCTGAGAGAGGTTTAAGGGTCGAAAGAGCGCAATTCCAACATACATCAGGATGCCGGATCTGTGACAGGTTTAAGAGTCGAAACAGCACCCTTGCAACATACTTCAGGATACTGTATCTACGAACGGTTGAGAGTCGAAACAGTGCCCTTGCAACATACCATGGTGTCCTGGTGTGGGCGGCAAAGACTCATAATCCAAGGTGAGTAAGCAACATTACATAAAAGTGTTTACGTTGAGAGAATCTTCAGTAACTAAAATGTAACAGCATCCCCTCTCCTGTAAATCAACTGGAGGAGATGAAGAGCTTTACATCAGACGACTGCGTTCCCTTTGAAACGAATCTTGTGCGCCTCTTAAGGAGTCTTTTAAAATCTCTTGGCGGCAACAAGGAACAAGTTGTATATACAGCAACAAGTAACAAGTGTTACAGTCATCCACTTGTTATTTCTTCTTTATTTGTAATTCTCTTCTCTGTACTCGTTCCTTTTTCACATTCGGCATCCTATTCAATGGAATGTGGCCTTGTAAGTTCAATATAATAATAATAATAATAATAATAATAATAATAATAATAATAATAATAATAATAATAATAATAATAATAATAATAAAATAAAAATATGAATACCTCGATAAAAGAGAAGAATTTTAGTACAGGATTAACGTCCCTGGCTTACACAAGGGGAAAAAAATTTATGATTGATTCACGAATCTTACAACATGTCATTCAAAGAAATGTATCGATGAATCTGGAAACACAGAGGTAGGAACTAAAGGGCAGTCACTAAAAGGCTTCTCCAAAATTCTCCACTCATTGGTTTTCCTGTGCTTCCACTTCCTTAACTCTCCACTCATCTTCGTCTGATAATTCCCATGCAGGTAGTTTTGAGTCTTCCAACCCTTTAAGGATAACGTTCCGGCCATTGCAGATAACACGTATAACAACTAAAATAAACACTAGACAAGAAGGGTATTTTTTCACCTGCAATATTATTGGTGTTTATTTCAGTCTCAAGCCCAGCAACAATATCAACAACGACAATAATAATGATCATTATCATTACTATTATATATATCGCGACAAAGAGTTCGAAAAAGCAACACAAATTAATAATAATAATAATAATAATAATAATAATAATAATAATAATAATAATAATAATAATAATAATAATAAAGAAAATAAAAAAAAACTCCAAAAGAGAAAGATGACAGCAGACGACAAAACTACAAAGACCATTACAAAGAAAAGAAGAAACCCCATTTAAACACGCATTCACAGCAGAATAACTACACTATAAATACTATCACGACTGTAATATGAAATCCACTTCTAAAATGAGACTCGTCTGCGTGGTCTCGTTTCGCTTCTCATAAATGAAAAATGAGTCTCATTTCGCTTCCCATAAATAAGACGTAAAAAACAAGAATGAGAACGTCTCTTTGTTCTTGATCAAGATTTCGTGCAATGGGCACGCTCCACGCAGATAAGTTATAGATATATATATATATATATATATATATATATATATATATATATATATATATATATATATATATATATATATATATATATATACTGTGTATATATATATATATATATATATATATATATATATAATATATATATGAATGTATGCATGTGTACATGTTTGTGTGTATGTATAGAGCAGAAATGTCTGTAGTAAGGCAAGCACAAACATCGAGCTATACCTAGTCCCTTACACTTAATTTGGACGTATGTCAATGTCTAAGGAACTATAATTTCTCTCTCTCTCTCTCTCTCTCTCTCTCTCTCTCTCTCTCTCTCTCTCTCTCTCTCTCTCTCTCTCTCTCTCTCAAACACACGGCACTTTTTGCAATGACATACAACGTATCCAATTCAACACAAAAGGGGGACGGGGCTTCCACAGGGTTCCCCCACCCTGGGAGGGATTGTGCGAAGCAACATGTAAATTCTCTCTCTCTCTCTCAAAAACACATTTACAAATATTTACAAACAGTTAGTTTACACACACACACATATATATATAACATAGTTAATACATATATATAATACATAAACACACATGTATATAAAGGAATGTGTACACAAAAGATAGAAGTCCTTTGTAATATGTGTAACATTCAGGTAAGGAAATGAATAAGATTACTTTGAAATTACATAAGCGGGTCTTTTCCTACAATCTATCACGGTTATGATCATAGCCCAAATGTCTCGAATTCTCTCTCTCTCTCTCTCTAATATATATATATATATATATATATATATATATATATATATATATATATATATATATATATATATATATATATATATATATATATATATATGAATATAAGAAGCCTCTAAAACACTATTTAAACGTTGAAACCATATACTCTCCACTAGCTTCTGTGCTCTATATGGTTTCAACGTTTAAATAGTGTTTT
>NC_089770.1:28413269-28415769 GCF_040412425.1 Macrobrachium rosenbergii | reverse complement strand
CCTGATAACTGAAATAATGCTCCTGTTGGCTGTTCTTTCATCAGCTTCAAGGAGCGGGACATTGATAATGTTACCAATTGAGAAAAACACTGCTCGTACTGACAGACGAATGTTCCTTTTGTCACAGAACAAGAGGAACTCTGTTCCTGCCTCTGGATGGGGAGGATGCTGCTCTCTTTGTCGGACAAGTAATATGCTGCTCCTATTGCTGAACATGTGGAACACTGCTCCTATTGTAAAATGAGTGAATCATTACTTATGCTGCCGGAGGACTGAGACAGCTCCTTTTGCCGGAAAAGAGGGTGCTCCTATTGAATGACCAATGTGCTGATCCTGTTATCTGATGAGTTACTTTCCAACACCGATATTACAAGAATGGCATATTGATCCTGTTTCCCCGTGACCTGGATACTGCTCTTGTAGCCAAATGAGTGGGTCACTCACCTCATTGCCAGATGAACGGGATGAAGCTCATACTGCTGGATGAATAAGACAGCTTAAGGTACAATTACTACTGCCAGAAGTGCTAGTTGAGTCGAATTCTACCCAATCAGATGACTTGAGCACTACTTCTGTTGCCAAATGAATGGATTACTGCTCTCGCTGACACATAAATGAGTCATTCCTTATGTTATCAAGGAACGGGACAAATTTCCTGTTACTGGAAAAGTGGAATGCATACTCCCGTTGTTGCAAAATGTGGACTCTATTTTTGTTGCTCGATGAGTGGTATCCTGCAGCATCAAGACAGGGACATAATTTTGTTACTGTCACACGAGAGGAACACTTTCCCTGTTGCTGGATGACTGGAACGTTTTTATTGTTACCACAAAGGACGGACACTTTTTTGTTACCGGATGAGAGGGACACTCCTAAAATTGTCTATCTGAATGGCCTACCTTGTCTAAATACAACGGGGAATTTTAAATTGTCTGGAAAATAGAATTTAATTCTCTATCAAATTTATTATTATTATTATTATTATTATTATTATTATTATTATTATTATTATTATTATTATTATTATTATAAGCGCTATGAGCAAACATTCTTATAAAACACGACAAAACAACATGAATTTGCAGAGATTATAATTGCAAGTTATTCACAGTAAAAAATATTTGCGTTTTTTTTTATTCATTTTACAGTCATCTTTCACTTAGAAATGTTACCCGTAATTACCCGTAATCTACAGCAGATACGATACACTGTAAGGCAAGTATTACATTCACTAAACAATTGATTAAATAAATAAGGACAAAAACGTAAATAACCCTTAAGCAGACAAAAGGAAAGTAGAGGGCTCACTAATTAAACAATATCAAACAATGCACAAATACAAAGACACAAAAACTAAAACATACAAAAGCAAAACAGAGAGCACTCAGAGAATTCATAACTTTACCACCTTAAAAAGTGGGAGGAAAAAACATCCACAATCCGGACCTTGAATAGGATCCATCACAAAATTTAATGAACTCTCCTTTGGGCCATGGCCCACAATTCCACAAAATCTCTTTGAAAGCCATCCACTATTTTATGCGATATCTTTTGAACAGACAGACACGGGTGAATACTTGCTCGTAACCCACGTCCAACTTCGCTGGCCCACGTGATGAAGAATTTGGGGCAGTGTTGCATCAGTCAAAGACTGGCAAATGAAACTGTAAATTAAATAACCAAATGAATAAACCCTCTCAGGAAAAAAAAACATGAAAGAAAATAATCTAAAAAAAAAACTCTTTAACTACCATCGACAATATGCCTAGCATAACTGAACCGTAGACGGGAAGAACGAATAGCAAAAAACTAAAAGTAGAAGAGAGAAGCGGAAGAAGAGGGCAATGATTATGGTGGGAGGGGGACAGGGAGTTGGACACACTGAGGGAACAAAAGTGTTATCGGAGATAAGAGGAACGATAATCGATTTTGCCCCCAAATTCACCGATTTCCTCCCATCCAAGAGATTTTGAGCAATTACAGCCTCTCTCTCTCTCTCTCTCCAAGGGCGAAGTGGTAAGAGCTCAGCTCACAATCTGAAGGACAGTGTCCGATTCTCGAACCGGACCAGGAGGGACGAATAAGAGATGTCCTGTCAAATCCATTACGCATCTGTTGACCTCATTAGTGAAAAATGTACCTAGTTGTTAGTCAAATGTTGTAAGTCACAGCTAGGGTGGAGAGAGGTCCTGAGAGGACGGGAGAACAAAACATCATACGTGAGTGTTCTTTGCTCCGTCAATTTGTATGCTATCAAAACGGGAGAGGCCTCGACGAGGTAAAACTCAACCCATCGGGGTGAAATCACTTATACCTTAAGAAACTCTCTTTTTGTGGTTATGCACGGGTTTAAGACTCGTAGGATATCATACTGGATTTACAGACCACCATTCATATTTGATACTTTATCGCCATATAGCATTAATTTACTCGACTCTCTCGCCTATAGCGAAAGACAACATACATATATATATATATATATATATATATATATATATAT
>NC_089770.1:28385769-28410769 GCF_040412425.1 Macrobrachium rosenbergii | reverse complement strand
ATTATCATTTGCGGGAGTAAAAAAAAAAAAATATAAAAAAACAAACATCAAGCATCTCGACTGCACAGAGGCCAAATAAAAATACTTCTTTTCAAAGATCAAGATCATATTTTCTCTCGCCACATCGGCAAACACTTCTCGATTTGACCCTTGACAATCTCTTTCCCAGGCTGCCATTGACAATCTCTTGCTATGCTGACAGTCTGACACTGCCTCGTTCTCTTCTTATCACCCCTGGCACTTTTAATATAGTGACACTGGCCATCTCTTTCTATGCTGACGGTCTGAAACGGCAAACTCTTTTCTTGGGGACTCCTGACAATGTACTAAATATGCCGACACCGACGATGTCTTACAAGGCTGACAGTCTCGACTCTGATAATCTCTTTTCTTTCTGACTCAATCTTTATGATATTGACAGTTTGGCACTAACAACTGTTGTGCCAGCTTTGTCTGTCTGTCCGTCCGCCCTCAGATCTTAAAAACTGGCGAGGCTAGAGGGCTTCAAATTGGTATGTTGATCATCCACCCTCCAATCATCAAAAATACCTAACTGCAGCCCTCTAGCCTCAGTAGTTTTTATTTTATTTAAGGTTAAAGTTAGCCATAATCGTGCATCTGGCAACGATATACGACATTACACCGAGACCACCGAAAGATACATCTATTTTTGGTGGCCTTGATTATACGATGTACAGAAAACTTCGGCGCATTTTTTACTTGTTTCTCTCTGACCCTTGACCATCTCTTAGTCTGCTGTTGCATGTTGACAGTATAGCTCTGATATCATCTCTTCTTTCTGACTTGACCCTTGGCACTGAAACTGGCAATCTTGCTTTTAACATACATATTGACACACTGGCAATCTCACAGTCACCTGGACATTAGGATCGTAGTAAGCTAGTAGCTAGTCCTGTCTTCAAGTAGTCCTTCTGGCTGTATATCTAAGTTAGGCAGGTAGGTAGCGTTCAAGTGACGGTAAGTTAAGTATACCTTAGTTTAACCAGACCACTGAGCTGATTAACAGCTCTCCTAGGGCTGGCCCGAAGGATTAGATTTATTTTACGTGGCTAAGAACCAGCTGGTTACCAAGCAACGGGACCTACAGCTTATTGTGGAATACGAACCACATTATGACGGGAAATGAATTTCTATCACCAGAAATAAATTCCTCTAATTCTTCATTAGCCGGTAGGAGAGTCGAACTCTGGGTCAGAACACATGAGAGGAGAAATCTCTCCTCCTTTCTAAGTCACTGTCACACAAACAAGTTTCATCGTGAAAGCTCTGCAGGTCCCTTAAGTTCTGGGTGACAGAACAGAGATACAATGATTTCGTAAGTAATTTCATGACACTGAATTGATCATAATGAATGCGCAAATACTGAATACGGGATATTTTTGTGATTTTTCATGAAATCTGTCATCCAGATTTCTTCATCTTTTCAGTGCAAATGATTTATTACCAGCGTCGACAATAATAATCACTGTCACGCCAGTTTACATCAATCACTCATTCAATGCTGACTCTGGCAACATGGCCGCTACCGGCATCTCTTCCTCTGGGCCCAATGGAGAGCAAGAACGGCTTTCATAACATTCGCCTCTCCCAAAAACCTCGACGTCAGGGAAAAATCCCCGAACACTCATTCAAGCAATGCTCATTATGAACTTCGTTATGGATATTGCGTGCCAATATGTACCTCGTTATATGCAACGTTACGAGCATAAATAATGGCGACATGAAGAAGTGAGGACTAACGCTATGCACCCAATAAACTAATCGGTAAAAACGACAGATTTTGAGCATACACATTACAGCCCATTACCTTAATGACGCAGCATGACGCAGTTACCACAGACTCCATTCGGGTTTAGGAAAAATGACCCGAGATTGATCACAGAAGGGAGGGAACGACTTCCATCAGGTCCCTCATCTTCTATCTCGCATTTGTTGAAATAAGCCGTGAAATATGTACATGGGAGTTAGTTGCCTGTGGTGACCATCAGCCTGGATGGAGAAGGGCACGGGCTAGCAACCTCATCATAAAAAGAGATCCTGAGAACCGGAAGGGTAACAAGAAAAGGGTACACACATCCACAGACATAAATGTATATATATGATTCTCTTTTTTATAAGTATAAATATATATATTATATATACATATTTAATATATGTATATATATACATATATATATGTATATATATGATTCTCTCTTTTATATGTATACAATATATGTGTTTATATATATGTATATGTATATATAGTATATGTATATACATAATACACTAAAAAATAAAAAATGAATAAATTTGACTCTTCAAACTCAGACTCATGAAAACCCAACGACGTGAATCATTGCAAGTGTGCCAAACATTCTCACTCAATCATAACGTGATTGCATTCCGTGCACACTTGCCAGTCTTCCCTAGAGAGAGAGAGAGAGAGAGAGAGAGAGAGAGAGAGAGAGAGAGAGAGAGAGAGAGAGAGAGAGAGAGCCTCTAGTTGAAAGGAATTTCAACCTGTCTCGACATTTAAATCGCAATTAAACGTGCGTGATGGTGGAAGGGAATTAGGCTATGCAAGCAGTTTTATTTTAATGATTTCTTTTCGAGGGAGAGATATCATTTGCCATTTCCTGCATACAATGAGAATCGATGTAATCGAAGATTTGCTCAGGTCAGGAACTGCACGAAGAAGCTAGACTAGAGAGAGAGAGAGAGAGAGAGAGAGAGAGAGAGAGAGAGAGAGAGAGAGAGAGAGAGAGAGAGAGAGAGAGAGAGAGAGAGAAGTTTTGCCATACACCTCTACACCACTAGCGGATCCAGGGGGCACCTGGGCACGTGCCCCACCCCATGAAAAAATGATGACAAAATAATAATATTGAAGATTTAGATTATAATAACATAAATGAAAAATATGAAAATGGGAAAAAATAAAAATCTATTATAGAAATAATATATATCTATATATACATACATATATGTATATGTATATCTATATCTATATCTATATATATATATATGTATGTATGTATATATGTGTATATATATAAATTTGGTATATATATATATAATATATTATCTGATATATATAGCGCTCAGTCTACAGCACCAGCTAAGAGTAAGACTTCGAAAAAGTATTGGCGTACTTAATTCAAATGCCGCAGCCGACTGGTCAGAGAAGCAGACACTTTGCTATCCGTGGACATCCCGAATTATAATGTAATCAACGGATAGGTTTGCTTAAAAACCAAATGGATGTTACAGACTAAATGCACACACAAAACAAAGCCACTTCAACACCTTCTAAAAACATAACAAACATCTCACTGCGCGAACTCTCGCCATACCCTCGAATAAATGAAACTGCTTGGAAGAAAGGGCGTTTACTCGAGGTATGATCATGAAATACCTACCGAACAAAACAAATAAAAACAGGTTGGGCAGCCGATCGTTTACCAGGTCTACGCCAAATCAAAAGTCCTTCAAAATGGGAATAAACAGACATTAAAAAGAATTAGAAAATATATTTACCTATTCATTATTTTATTTATTTTTATATTTTCTCATAATGATCTCATTTCTCTGTATTTGCTTTTAATTGCACTGTTTGTCCAATGAACACCGCGTTCTTTGGAATAAAAACTCCATTAGATACAATGGAGTTTGAATGAGGTCCTTTTAGTTCCATAATGAACACAGAACAATTGTGTATGTGATAATAATTAATAATAATATATAATATATAATAATAATAATAATAATATATATATATATAATAATAACTCATGGTTATGACAAATATGTATGTCCAGGATGTATATAATATGAAACTTGGTGCCTTCCCAAAATTTTTCTGGACCCACTAGTGCCAACCATCATCAACTAGCAAGGGAAAAAGCCCCTTGATGTATATAATTCAAATGCAGACATTTTCAACAAGCACAGACGTGCATATGTGGAAAAATGAGAAATAGTTCCTCTTACAATTTACACGAGAGAACGAAACTTCATGAAACAAATGACATTCTTCAGAACTGAACAAACATTTCTCTGCGCGAAAACTCGCCGAGGGAGACGGAATAAATAAAACAGGTTGGGCCAAACGTTTACTGATGCGCGTCATGAAATGACCTGAACAAAACAAATAAAACAGGTTGGGCCAAACG
Organism: Macrobrachium rosenbergii; assembly: GCF_040412425.1. NCBI lineage: Eukaryota > Metazoa > Arthropoda > Malacostraca > Decapoda > Palaemonidae > Macrobrachium > Macrobrachium rosenbergii. Next base: position 28,406,597 of record NC_089770.1, on the reverse strand, counting down.
TTTACTGAGGCGCGTCATGAAATGACCTGAACAAAACAATCAAACAGACATCAAAACTAATTAGAAAACGTTTACCTATTCATTATTTTATTTATTTTTCTTTTTATAACTGATCTCATTTCTCTCATTTGGAACAAACTTCTGCACCTGCCAATGAACACCGTGCTTTGGAAGCTGCTAAAGAAGTCAATGGACCCTGAAGATAAAACTAAAACAGGGTCACAAGATTCTGAACAATAATAATAATAATCAATAATAATTAATAAGGAAAGTAACTCATGGTTATGACAACCAAGATCAAATTTCCAGGAACTGTGAACATGGAAACTCCAATAATAATAATAACACCCACCCACCCACCCAATCCCAACCATCCCTAATAATAACCGAGCAGCCCCATCCCCGAAAACAATTGCAAAAGGAGACATTTTCCTGACATGCACACAATAGTCGAAAAGTTCTGGCCGTTCCCTGTTACAATTTAGGACGAAATACGAAACTTCATGCAAACAAATGACATTTTACAATGAAGTCTATATTCGCCGAGCATTTTATCATTGCAATTATCATTATGACTACTGATTACAGAAATCAAAATGACAAATCTGTTGATGAAACGACGGCTAGTCTATTATACGTGTTCGTTATTCGCCGACTATCGTCGTGTAAACACACACAACAAATTTCATGCACTTTTATCTTAATCATTTATTTTGAATATGCAATTGTTCATATGGAACACCTTGGAGGATTAGTCCCAGAAAGAAGTTTTAATCAAAGCGTCACACAGAAGATAAAACTAAAAATAAAACAAGATTCACATAAGCATAATACATCAACGCCTTTTAGTCAGGAAAAGTAAGGCAAGCAAGGAAACCAAGATCAAATTTCTTGAAAGTATGAACATGGAACACCATAATATATATATAATAATAATAATAATAATACTAATAGGAATAATTCAAACTAATGGTATCTAATGCCATCTTTTATTCAAAAAGTTACAATCTTTCCTGGATATTGCCTGTCCACATTATCAACACACACTTCTCACCACATATAGGAGCGAAAATAAACTCCATCCAAGTTGGACAGCAAGGGTAATTAACTAACCAGCGGCCTATAGATCAGTGCCATACTCGAGTTACAGAAAGAAAATACAACTCTGTTGATGTACCAGCCAGTTTGAATGAGGTTATATAGTAATTCTAGCTAAAACACACACACAACAATGCATGTATGAATATACGGTATATACACCTTTACACCTTGGAGGGAGTAGTCCCAGAAAGTAGTTTTAATCATTCGCATGTGCTGCCTTTACTGGCAAGTAACTATCTATCTATCTATATATATCTATCTATCTATATATATAAATATAAATTATATATATAGGTTTGATATAAATATATATATATATATATATAAATATATATATATATATATATATATATATATTATATATATATATATATATGTTTGTGTATATATATGTGAATAAATATATATATATATATATATATATATATATATATATATATTTGTCAGCGAAGGCACGTGCCACATAAAAAACACAGAAAAAGATCCCAAGCAAAAGAGAAATCATATTATAACAAAATCCGCAGAACCAAATATTCGCCAAAAACATAATTCCATCAAAATCGGTACACATCATTACCGGAAGGAAGTTGCCGTCAAAGAAAAATTTACGTCAACAAATTGAAAACTGTCAAAAGCCACCAAAAAAAAAAAAAAAATAAATAAAACTCAAGGGAATTTCTGGACGACGTGGCCTCCCATCAAAGAAACCGCTGCACCGACTGAAAAAAATAAATAAAAAAAAAACGAAAAAAAAAATCGGGGGGAAAAACCGAGTGAAATTTATTTCCAAAGTTGGGGAAACTAAGTCGTTAGGCCGAGCGAAAAGAAACGCGTAAATAATGAACCAATTTACCCAACTTGTTACCGGTTCGCTCCTCCATGGCAATGGGTAGTCCTACCCTTCCCCTCACTCTCTCTCTCGCATCCCCAACCCCAATACCAGATATCCCCCCCCCCCACCGGCCCCCCCCAAGCCCTGCAGCTTCTCAGCATTCCCTGAGACGGAGAATCAAAAGGTGTGGATAGAAGGAAAACAGAGAAGGAATAGACAGAGAGGAAACAGACGGATGAGCAGCATAGTAACGAATGGGAGACAGAGAGGAAGACGACGGTGCAAATAAGTAAATAAATAAACCATTGGAAACCAGAAGAGGAAATGAGAAAATGGAAACGAGAAAGAGAAGACCTTCCACAGCCCTTTGGAGGATTCATGTGAAAGGAGGAAGTGGGCAGAAAAAAGAGAGAACTGACAAATGAAGAGATGAAAAAGAGCAGCAGATAAGAGGCAAAAATGGAGGGAAAGAGAAAGGAGATTCTCCCGAAATAAAAAGAGGGAAACAGAGGAGCATTACCATTTAAGGATAATCGGAGGGGAATCGCAAAAGGCACTTTGGGAAAGAGAAAGAGAACTGGAGTATAGATGTATGTAATTTTTCCTATTTTCTCGATATTTACACAGTTACACAGACAAAGAGTCAAGTTTATCGAAGAAAATATAAGGAGAATGGATAAGATTAGATAAATGGAGGGACGACACCTGAATTTGGCGTTAATTACATCATCACATAAGGTCCTTCCTAATATCTGGCTGGAATCTCGTCTATGCTGAAGTACAACCGTCAATATTTGTCAGATTATAAAATTTATCCTTCAATTCTCCATTTTCTTACAAGACAGTGATATAAAATTCCTTCCATCAGTAGCATATACATACTGATTATTTGCCCTTCTTTCAAGGCAAACAACTTGGATTTCTCAAACATTTTGACTAGATAAATGGAATAAGAAATTCCTTCCATGAATTATATGAAACGTTCGTCAGTCTCATTTAGCTATCGTAAAGAATGCGTAACCAGTTTTATTGATGATATGATGAAGGATTTGTAAAATATATAACTGATGAAGACTAACGTTCCACTGAGGAAATTTTACGCTAAAAAAATTCCACATGCAAAAATAAGCTTTTCTCCAGAAAACTACTTCATAGAATAAGCTCTCAAAAAAGAGAAAAAACTTATTTCAGAAAACTTGTATTCAGAAACTAAACATCGCAAAAGAGAAAGCAAACGTTTATCTTGAACAACGTTTCTTTTAAGGCTTTATCACGCACAAATGCATAGTGGAAATGAACAAGGATTAATGTACAGTGTTAACAGCTCCTAAAGGTAGGTTTAGCGTGCACGGTGCGATTATCGCTCAACGATGATCGTCATTAATCCATAAACGATCATCGTTGAGCGATAATCGCACCGAGCAAAACCTACCTTTAGCCTGTCAGTGTGTCCGAAAAATATTTTGCAAAGTAAGCTAAGAAAGGTGCGCGATGGACCAAGGAAAATCTGATTGGATTTTGGGTCATTTCCGGATACGGATCTAGGATGCTGCGCTATTTATTTCTGGAGGGAAACTGAGATCAATCCCCTTTAATAGAGGATCTATTTGACTCCTCGACAAGAAAGGAGTTCTTAATTAAATCTCTGAATAATTAAAAGGAGGATTAAAGAGGATGGCCATGACGGGATGTGGCGCTCGGTGGATCGCGCTTTAATACAGAGAGAGAGAGAGAGAGAGAGAGAGAGAGAGAGAGAGAGATTCGAAGGCCTAAATCCAGCTTAAAATTACATTAGGTTTTGTTACGTCAACGGGATTACTTACAGTAGCAACAGTAAAAGTATGTGTAGCAGAAGCAGTAACGTTCAACAGTATTTTATTAATATTCTAATAATATTTTATTTCCAGTCGTTGCGGATCTCAATGCAACAACATATCTAAAGTAACAACTTTAATCACAGTGGTAATCAAAATACTTGTAGTAGTTCTGGTTTTAATAAACGACACCCTTGACGTTGTCATAACAACACTATTGTCAATAAAGTGACGATAGTTAGGATTAAGGCTAATGCTAGTGGCCTGTATCGTTAAAAGTCAGTGTTGATATGGCAACATAAATACCATACTAACATTTCCTTTGAATACCACAACATTTACACATACTGAATATCATATCTACAGAAGAGTTTTAGTAGTAGTTACTGCGGTTGTCATATTAACAACTAATACTGAGACTATAGGTGAAGAACGATAATATCTGGCGGTATTAATATTTCAGCAGAGCAAGAAACTAACATTTAAAAAAATAAAATAAATTTAGCAGATGTGTTTCATCATCCACCCACCAAAAATATACAAATCAAAACATCCCGTGCAGATAAACATTAAAATAACCATCAACGTCCAACAATAAACACATTTATTTACGACTGTCAATCACCTACACTTCACGAACCCGAGATGAATAATAAATCAGAATAAAAACAAATCAGCTGTCAAAAGAGAGACAGAAGTTCACATCCAGAGCGTAATATTATCACCCAATTTAGCCCAATAGAGAGTCTGTTGACCTTTCGTTCGGAATGAAAATAGCTTCGGCTTCGGAATTAACTTGCGATTGGCCGAATTCAATCCAGTCTATAGCTGTAGTTCATTCATGTATATTATATATCTCACTGGCTGGTCTCTTTGACGGATGAAGCTGGGCAATGCTGGGTCTGATTAGTGGCCAGACGGGTGACCAACAATGAAAGGAATGGAAGTTATATGGTGTCATGATCACTGCAGTTAAACAACACACTCTGGTCAGTGCTGAGATGGGTGACCACCAATGAATGCAAGGTAGTTGTACGGTGTCTGGGTCACTGCAGTTAAACAACACTGATTCTGGTCAGTGCTGAGATGGCTGACCACTACAATAAGTAAATGACATTAGCACTCAAGCATCCCTGAACTTCTTGGAGGTATAGACATGTAGCTAACGATCTTGAGTGATAATAATATTTCACTAAGGGTGTGTCCACACTTCAGTACAACATGTCACCAACACATGTCCACAGCTTATCGCATAAAGATCACAAACCGGCTGAAAAAAAGTCAAAGACCATGGAGAAAACTTTTGGCAAATGCTGGATCATCGAAGGAAGCACTCATTAGGACAACCAATAAGTCCTACCCTTGTATTCAACCTGTTTGTTATGTATGTGCGATAAGTTGCCGACGTATATTTTTGACCTGTTTTACTGTAGTGTGGAGGCAGCCTAAGGGACCCAGAAAGCCAAAAGAGGGAAGTGAAAGACAGCTTCATCTCACTGAACTGGGGTCAATCACTGCATGAAACATGTTCACATCAGATTTCTTTTCTATTCAAATGAAATAAAACTAGCAGGCGCTCGCTATCGCTCGCATTTGCTAGTTTCTTGTTAATATTGCATGTTAGGGTTGCATGTCTCTGGAGAAATCCAGATTCTGTCTTTGGAATCATTCCGCCCAGAATTCTTCCACCTCCTGGAGAAACGCCCAATGGATTAAAACGTATTCTTGAAGACGACTTCACGACTCCAGGATCCCTTGAAGCAGTCTTCAGCTCCTGAAGCATTCCTGGAGATTATAACGTCTTCTTAAATTCCTAAAGACTCAGGATGCTGTGAAGCCGTCTTCAGCTCCTGAACGGATTCCTGTCGGATCCACTTCCCTTCAAGAACGTGGACTTCCCCCGAAAAAAACTTCCAAGCCTTTCGTCTCCAGGAAGAACTAGAAAGCCTTCGGAATTCCCAGAAGCCTTCCCTCATTCATGCACAATAATAAAGAACAGAGTTTTATGGAAAAAAATTGGAGACAAAAGGCTTCGAAGAGCCTAGAGATTGTCTGGAAGCCTTCAGAAGCCCTAGAAGCCTCCAGAATTCCCAAAGGTCTTCGGAATTCCCAGAAGCCTCCGGAATTCCTAAAAGCCTCTGGACATGCAAACAGAGGCAGAAAGGCAGCCAAGGAAATTAATATAATAGATAGATGATCCAGGAAACTCAGCGGAGGGAAGAAATCTTACATTCAGCAGCTGTATGGGAAGAAAGACTGATCAAACAAGCCGATCCTAAAATTTCAATCTGTATTAGTGGGGATGACGAAGTCTGGTCAACTTGTTATCAGTTAATATAAAACCATTTTCATGCTAAGAAAAATAACTATAATATTTTAAATTCCTTTTCGTAAAGTTATTATTATTGTTAGGCCAACAGACCCTTAACTTTTTGTTTTCCTCACACTTTTGGATAGGCTTATTTCTATGTTTACAGGAGTAAGGGAATACGAAATATACTGTACATGTATGACAAGAATGTGCCTGTTAGTCACGTTACTGTTTTATTATTTTTTTTATCTCTCAGTCATCCTTAAGAGTCCACCACTTTTCTCACTATGTGTGATGTTTCTAATAGCACAATCTTGTGCATGAGTCCTGGGGCTACTTCGGTATCTAGTTTTCCCAGGATCGTACCTAGTGTTCCTATGATTATGGGTACAATTTCCACTGGCATATTCCACATCCTTCTTATTTCGATTTTCATGTCTTGATACTTATCAGTTTTTTTCTCTTTCTTTCCCATCTACTCTGGTGTCCCATGGTATTGCAACATCAATGAGTGATACCTTCTTCTTGATCTTGTCAATCAACGTCACGTCTGGTCTTCTGGCACGTATCACCCTATGTGTTCTGATACCATAGTCCCAGAGGATCTTTGCCTCATCATTTTCGATCACTCCCTTAGGTTGGTGTTCATACCGCTTATTACTGCAAGCTAGCTGGTGTTTCTTGAACAGGCTCCAGTGGAGGGCTTTTGCTACTGAATCATGCCTCTTTTTGTACTGTTTCTGTGCAAGCGCTGGACATTCGCTTGCTATGTGGTTTAAGGTCTCTTCTTTTATACTGCATTTCCTGTATATGGGCAAGATGTTATTTCCGTCTATTGTTCTTTAAACATATCTGGTTCTTAGGGTCTGATCTTGTGTGGCTGTCAGCATTTCTTCTGTTTCCTTCTTCAGTTCTTCCCTCTGTAGCCACTGCCATGTTTCATCACTGGCCAGTTCTTTAGTCTGTCTCATGTCCGTGCATTGGTTTGTGCCATTCCTCTGTTCTGCTTTTCATTCTCCTGTGTCTGTATATTTCTGCCTTCGTCTATTTTTATCAGTCCTTCCCATGCACTCCTTAGCCACTCGTCTTCACTGGTTTTTAGATATTGCCCCAGTGCTCTGCTCTTGGTGTTGATGCAGTCCTCTATGCTTAGTAGCCCTCTCCCCACTCCCTTTCTTCTTATGTATAGTCTGTCTGTATTTGCTCTTGGGTGTAGTGCTTTGTGTATTGTCATGTTTTTCCTAGTTTTCTGCGCTATGCTGCCAAGCTCAGCCTTCGTCCACTTCACTGCTCCTGTGCTGTATCTGATTACTGGTACTGCCCATGTGTTTAGGCTTTCGTCATGTTTCCGGCGTTGAATTTTGAACTGAGTATCGCCTTAAGTCTTTGCATATATTCTTTCCTGATCATGTCCTTCATCTCTTGGTGTTTTATATCCTCTCCTTCTATTATTCCCAGGAATGTGTTTGATGCTATTCCCGTCTGGTGGCTTTATCCCTTTAGTCCTTGTTACAGTCTGGATTAGGGTATATATTTCCTTGATGCTCTTACCATACAGCTTGATGTCGTCCATGAACAACAGATGGTTAATTCTGTTGCCTCCTTTTTAGAGTTGGTACCCAGCATCCATCTTCTACAGTACTTTCGTCATGGGAATCATGGCTACTACGAGGAGTAATGGGGACAGAGAGTTGCCTTGAAAAATCCCTCTCCTGATGTTAACCTCTGCTAGAGGTTAAAATCAGGACTTGTAAGTACTGTATTCCAGTTGCACATTGTATTTTTAAGGAAGCTGATGGTGTTTTCCTCTGCCCCATATATTTTCAGGCATTCTATTAGTCACATGTGCGGTATCATGTCAAAGGCTTTCTGTTGCCTCCTTTCTAGAGTTGGTACCCAGCATCCATCTTCTGCAGTACTTTCGTCATGGAATCATGGCTGCTACGAAGAGTAGTGGGGACAGAGAGTGTCCTTGAAAAATCCTTCTCCTGATGTTAACATCTGCTAGACTTATCCCAGGGCTTGTAAGTACTGTATTCCAGTTGCACATTGTATTTTTAAGGAAGCTGATGGTGTTTTCCTCTGCCCCATATTTTTTCAGGCATTCTATTAGCCATGTGTGCAGTATCATGTCGAAGGCTTTCTTGTAGTTGGTTTTCCTTCTCTTACTATTCTTCATTACCATGGTGTTCGTATTCTCTAGTTGTATAGCCTTTTACTGATGATACCTGTTAGTAACTTCCACATTATTGGTAGGCAGGTGATAGGCCTGTAGTTACTTGCTATATTTCCCCAGTTCTTGTGCCCCTACACTTCCTCCTGCCGCCTTTCTGTTGGTGGGGGATCGTATTTGTATCCTCTAGGTAGCTGTATAGCCTTTCACTGATGATACCTGTTAGTAGCTTCCACATTATTGGTTTTCTCCCTGTGGTCAGCCATTTGGGCGCATGGTGATTTGTGATACAATGCTGGAGTTGTTCTGCTATTCGTGGGACCTGGGCATTTTCTTTAGTTGGTGCCTGACTGTGTCTGTCGTGATCTCGGTGAATCTTTGTTTTGTTCTCCCCAGCTATGCTGCATGTTTGTTGTGTGATACCGGATTGCTACATATGTTTTCCCAAAGTCTCTGACTTGGTTCAACTTCAGGAATTTCCTGGTGGTTGTCTTCCCTCTTAGTCGGCTGTATAGTCTTTTCTGGTTGGTTCCGAAGAGTTTGTTCTCTTGGTATCCTTTACTCCTGTTCATGTACCATTGGATCTTATGCGCTTTGGCTTTAAGCCTCTGTTTTATATCTTCTATATATTGTGTTGTTTAGTCCCTTCTCCTGTACTTTGTATTTCTCATTCAGTTCCTATCTTGTTTTCTTGTTTTCTTGCTTCTTGCCATCTCTTTCAGTTTACTCTCAGATCTCATCGCCATGATTTGTTTTTCCAGGTGCCTTTTTGGTTCTGTTGGGTTGGTTGTGATGGTGGTGTAGGTGTTTGTCTTGCTCCTGCACATGACAGGTTATTTGTTTCTGTGATATTGGTGGTGTGGATTAGTCTCATTAGCTTCACTTGTTTTTTCCCTTAGTTTCTTTGTGTTGTAGGCTTTCATGGAGGGGATCTTTGTTCTTTCTGTATCTGGCTTCATCCATTGTCCACCCATTCCGACCTCTCTGTTACATCTTCAGTGTTTCCTCGTGTGTCATTGTTTGGTAGCTCATAATTCCTATCATTTTCTGTGTCATCGTCCCTTAGTTCGTCTTCTTGTCCGTCGTTGACTGGAAATTATGGTAAAGATCCTTTTCCAAGGAATCAAGGACGTGAATGGTCACCCATCCAGCGACTGACCAGCCCCAATGTTGCTTAACCATTCCATCGGTGAGCTAAACCACTCTGCCACGGTGTCCATATTATTATTATTATTATTATTATTATTATTATTATTATTATTATTATTATTATTATTCAATGTGTCTACAATCCTACTGAACCTGGCAAAATAAAACCACTACCTTGCTGAGCATGCTTCCACAAAACAAAATGCCAAGATACTATGTAAATTAAGAGAGGGAGAAAAAAGACATCTATTAAAAAGTTATTGCTTACTTTCGTTAACATATTTAGAAATACACAATTTCTAGGACAAAGAGGACGCATCTCCATTTTTCGTGCGGGATACAAAGAGGTATTAGTAATGTTCAAAAATGATGTCGATGCTTGGAGATAAGATTAGAGTGAAGAGAGAAACTGCTTCAATCTAGTTCCAGAAATTTTGCTTCCAATTATTTATGAAAACATGAAATCTATAAAAAGCTGAAATTGGAAAAATAATTATTTTAATGATGATACCGCTGACAACAAAACAATTAATTCTCGATTCTACTTCAATGTTAAAAAAGGATTTGTATAAAATACTTTGATTTTGAAAATAAAAAAGAATAAATTCTATACAGACAATAAAAACTAAACCAAAACAATACTGATTAATATACTAATTACATTAATAAATACCATCGTAAGGAAAGCTCTACAAAGACTTTATAGAGACTTCATCAGCTTAATTCTAAAATGATAATTCCCATTTTATAGTCTAATCAGCTGGGCTCCTATAGAACAAACCGTTCAACTCTAAAAAGATTTGTATCATTTTGGCATTCAAAGATGAATCCTTTATTTTATAGAGGGACTCTACTTGTCTACTCTTTAATTAAGGACTCTTTGATCAGCTCTCCAAAGACAATTTGTTCAGCTCTCAGTAGAGTTTCCGCTCTACCATTGTAAGAACTACCGTTAGCTCTAAATGCACAGTTGACCCTGCTCTCATAGAAGTAAAACTCTATAACTCGCCCAGTGCGGCATCTGATGTCCGGTTAATAACTCCCGATAGCGCTCGATGCATCGATTTAAATGTCAAAGCCCCTTGCGTTCTCTGAATACTCTGCTTTCACTAGTTAGTGTGTGTGTGCCTCTTTCTCTGTCGACAATGTAATCGACAACTGAGCTCTTTATATATATATATATATATATATATATATATATATATATATATATATATATATATATATATATATATATATATATAATATAGTACAGTATATATATACATACATATATTATATATATATAATACAGTATATATATATACATTATGTATATATATATATATATATATATATATATATATATATATATATATATATATATATATATATACCACGTATAATGATAGGGAATTAAGATTGACATCTCTCGTTCACATTTATTCCCGACGTAATTCTCGAACAATTACAAATAATTACAATTTCTGGGGGTCTAAATAAGATCAAAACAACGCAATTGCCATAAAACTCAAACATAAAATTGGACAGATTTAGAACCAAGCTTTTTTGAAAAACCAAAATACACTGAAATTCACCAAGTAAGACACTACATTGGACCAACCTTCCGGCACGACAAAGGAAACACAAGTGGAGGGAAATGAAAATATAAAAAAAGGAGAATATACCTCAAGACAAGACAAGGGGAGTGGCTGTTGGCTGTGTGCTTAACGAGGGGACCGGTTGTTTGATCCGTAAAGATCCTTAAATAGGTATTCACGAATGTTGTGTGTTTGCTCTTCGAAATGTCATTATTCGAGATTTACGGAACGTCGGGGATGAATATGAACAAGAAATGTGAATCTAAATTGCCCATGATATGTGTTTTATATAGCGGCTAAGCCACTTCTCACGGAATGTTATATGTATGTATGTATGTATGTATGTATGTATGTATGCACGTATGTATGTATATACAGTAAATATACATATATGCAAATGTATACACATATGTATCTAGATATATATATATACACATGTATGTATATGTATACATAATATATGTAAATATATATATAGTATATATAATCGTATTTCTTATTGCAGTTCTTTTAAGTGGTTGTTAAGTTTAGAATAAGTCCTTTCTGTTACTGTTGTATTACTGACCGTGGAATGCTCCAGCGTTCTCACGGAGAGACCCGATGAAGGGGTTTATGAAAGGTTGACCCCGGGGATGGTGTGGCCCTCCCGTTTCGTAACAGGATACAATGGGATACATTTTGACAGATCTCTGATCAATTACGTCATATAGTCTATTCCTTTTATCTCTGGATATTCTCTACAATGCTCGGGTCTAATCTGCTCCAAGCCGTTGAGTTCACCTGTTGCACTATAATTTTAGATATATATATATATATATATATATATATATATATATATATATATATATATATATATATATATACTCACGTCGGGATCGAACCCAGGTCTCTCAGGTGGAAATATATCCACTGGGCCATTGCTGAGTCATAAGTTGGGGAAAACTCGCTGGTATGCAAGCAGTTAGCTTGCCCAGGTAATTCCTTGGGTGCAGTTGCTCTCAGGTTCCAACTAGACTTGTGTGGCCCAGTGGATGTATGACCACCTGAGAGACCTGGTTCGATCCCTGACGTGAATGACAAATTTATTTCACCACACGTGATTGTGTGTTGATGATTTATATATATATATATATATATATATATATATATATATATATATATATATATATATATATATAATTTATATATATTTATATATATATATATATATATATATACATACACACACACACTCAGGCATAATCATAAAGAATAATATAAACGACAGCTGAAAGTTGAAATAATACAGGTAAAACATACAAGAGGACAAAACAAAACCACAGCAACGATTATAATGCATAAGCCAAAAAAAAAAAAAAAAAAAAAAAAAGAAGGTAAGTCAAGAGCGGCGACGAAACAGCCCGGAAACGGCAACGAGCGCCTCGGTCTAAAACCGGGAGCTGGACGCCGGTTTGTACCATTTGCCCCAAATGATGAGGAGAAAAAGAAACGCACGCCACAAACGTCACATCAAAGGTTGCCGAGGTGGAAATATGGCGGCCCTGAATTCACATAAATAAAATCCCGTTGCATAATGGAGATTCGTTTATAGGTCAGTGGCGTGAATATAGTTCTTCAATTAAGGGGGCGTCCTGGATAGTGGGGGGGAGGGGTGGGAGTGGTACTCAGGGGGATCATTCGACTCTGTTTCTGCTTTGGAAAGGCTCAGGAAGAAGTGACTGGTGACAGACATTTGGATAAGATGTAATACCACCTCACACTGCCTCAACTTCTCTGAAATGTTGGTTTCTACGTATATTTATATTCGTAGTGTTATCGATTCATGCTTCCTTGCTATTTTCTTCGTTTTTCGACCACAATTAATCAATCTAAAAAGTACTAATAATAATATGCATCTTCATCATCAATAGAGGCTTTGTTTAAGCGAGTTACTGTGTTCATATAATGTTTCATGTACAGTAAAAATCCGCGTAATCAAAATCATTATTTTGCCTACGCGGATTTTTACTGTACATGAATTATGAACACTGTAACTCGCTTAAACAAAGCCTCTAGTGAACAGAAGGCCTAAATGTGCTACAGCACATACAGTTTAAAAAACAAAAATCAAATGCATAAAGACAAGCCATAACCGCAATATGAGTCACACAAACGACGACAACGGGGGGTGACGCTTACTATCAGGCCTTTCAAGCTGGGATAAAATTAAATGCAAAATTATTCACGTCAAGTACGAAGATTTACATAATTAGAACTGTTAACCACAAATGTCAACAATTCCATCTACCAGGATTTAAGAGCCTCACTTTTCTCTAACGGGACTTGAAAGGAAGACGACTTATTCTCTCTCTTTGGTTGGCTTGGAAGTCCTTATTCCCACTGAGTCTGAAAAGGAAGAGGCCATTTCTGTTGACTGATTTTTAAATTTCAAGCCCCCTCTCTCCGATGGACTTGAAAGTGGCTACTTTATCTGATGGCCATTACAAGTAAGAGTCACCTTTGGTTGGAAGTAAGGGAGGGGGGAAGGGTTAGAGCCGTCAGTGCACCTCACGTGGTGCACTTTAGCTCCATTCCTGCTTACCTTCTTCAGTCTTGCTGTCCAACCTCTCTAACTATTACTTCCTAGTGCGACTGGGGTTTTCTTTTAGTTCCACTTTTGGATCTTGTACTTCATTTCCCTTATCTTCTTGATCTCTTTATCTTGCTGTCCAACCACTCCAACTCCCTGAATGGCCGAAAGTACCCCAGTGGTTCTCTTGACAGCCTAAATTTCATAAAATCATAATAAATTTCATGAAAGAGAGAGTCCCACCTCTGGTGAGGCTTCAAATGGAAGCCCAAACCTGATCATGGATCTTGAGAAGTTTCCACTCTTGCTTGAACTGGTATCCCTCAGGGAATGGGTGAAGGGCTCATACAAAAAGTCTTAATTTTCTCATAGGACTGAACATTAAAATTCTAATTCTCTTTGATGGGCTTCATGTAAACAAAGTCCAAACTCTCTCCCTGGCAGTATATGAAAGCCCTAACACTTTGATCAAGCGTAATAAAGAAGGTCAACTCCTTTAATGATAGGACTTACCAAAAGTCGTAGCTCTGAATGATGACACAAAAGTGTCCTCACTCTCTTACTGGGCTTGAAGATTAGTCCTAACTATGTATGATACATCAAAGATAAATCCCAACTTGCTCTCTTTATCTAAAACAAAGATTAAAAGATCCTGTGTCATGAAAGAAAAGTGCCAACACTCACAGCTGGGGCCTTAAAATTTGGCTGCCTCTACAGATAACATTTTGGTCAAACGCCTCTCGCCCTCGTTGTAATAAACGTTAAGTTTTACCATACCTCAAATACTGGGCGGAGGATGGAAACCCGAAGATCAACCTCGGAATCTTCTAAACCCTTCTGTACTTCCCTGAAGGACCGAACATACCTCAAATACTGGACGGAGGATGAAAACTCGAAGGTCAACCTCGGAATCTTCTAAACCCTTCTGTACTTCGCTGAAGGACCGAACCTACACTGAGCATGATTGCCGGCCTCGGTCTCTTCACACACACACACACACACACACACACACACACACACACACAAAATCAGCTATGATCCTTAATCGCACAGGAACGCTCCCAATTTAAACCTGTTGTCACTTTTCATCTTGACCTGGCAACCATCACATTCACTTCCCCTACCTCCCATTTCCCCTCCACCTCCTTAATTCACATCCCTTTAGGCCTAAGGCGAGATGAAATACCGTTCCGAATATCATCTATTATAGGATGCCAGAAGAGCCAAGGCCTAAGGAGAGCTGCCTGGGGAGCGGCGGGGAAACTTAGGGAGGGGTAGAGGGAGGGTAGGGTGCCCGAGAGAGAGAGTGTGTCAGAGTTCATATGGTCTACATTCCTGTTGACGGAACGCTCTGTCCTCGAGTCATCGAATGAAATTGATCTTGGGACGTTAAGATGGATGGGAGAGTTCGATGGGTACCTTAAGAATGCTAGAAGAAATTCGCAATAATAATAATAATAATAATAATAATAATAATAATAATAATAATAATAATAATAATAAGAGAAAAAGGCTATATACAGTATATACCACAAGGACACTGAAGATGACATCAGTGGCTATCGTAAATTTATGTATGAAAATGTGTTTATAACAGAAAGAGAATACACACTAAAAATGACTAGCGGGTCCTTCTCTCCTAATATCAAATATGAGGCGATTTTTCGTTTATTTTTATCCGTAATAATAATAATAATAATAATAATAATAATAATAATAATAATAATAATAATAATAATAATAATAATAATAATACACATAGCCGCATGAGCCTTCAAATGGAGAAACAGATAGAATCTCTTTGATTCCCCTTCAATCTGAAGACTGAAGGGGAATCAAACAAATTCCCCAAAGCTATCTATACAGATCTATCTTTAAATATATGTACATTCACATGACTGTGGACCTGTTTCTCCAATAATAATAATAATAATAATAATAATAATAATAATAATAATAATAATAATAATAATAATAAAAAAACCTAAATTACAAACATTCTGGCTATCGCATCAGTCGTTGCCACATACCATATACTTTTTAACGAATATTTTCCAGGTTAACTTCACAGAAGACAGTGATAGTGAACTGGCTCTCACACCTTAAGAAGAGTTTCTCAGGTATCGAAAACCCGAACCACATACGAACCTGAAACAGTGAGAAAATACAAGTAATTAATACACACAAATACAGGTCCTTTTAATCTGATAGGAAAAACTAAATATGTCCAATAAAACAGCTTTAGAACTTTTTGATATATCAGCAAGGATAAATCTAAAATCTTAAAGATGACAAAATGTCTCATAAAACAACAAATAACATGCATCCATGAGTCAACCCACCCCCTTGCCCACCCCCCACCCACAACAAAAATGGGCCTGAATCATGAATCGAATGTCTCAAAATTTGAGCAACTTCCTTGGACCATAGCCTCCTTCTCCTCAATTTTCTTTGGGATTCTTCCGCAGTTTTTTAAATAACTTGAGAATACACACATACAACCTATCAAACAGGAACAGAAGAATATATACTCTGTTTGACTCCTTCAGTGGAGGTCAAAATATACACCCAAATAAATTTCTCAGGCAAATGAGCATGAAAAATATATGTACGGCATTAGATATCCAAACTTTTCCGATAAACCACTTTGAAATATAACTAATAAATCTGAAAGCCAAAAAGACGAAATGTAAAACTTGAACTAATCATTTCACAACACATATGCAATATTTCTTAAGCTAAAGGTAATTCTATTCAAATTATGACAAAGCTAATGACCAACTGACGTACATCATTGAGATTAATTGACAACTTTTCAGAAGTGGGGTTTTTTTTCCATCCTCTTTAAAAGACATTCCGCTAATAACATTTCCTCTTCTAAGATTTGGCACCTTTTCTCCAATCACTTTAACGACTTTTAACTGATGACCGCCCCTCTCTTCAGAGGCAGATGCTCTTCCTCTAACCACTTTTAATGACATTTTATTGAGGACCTTTCCTCTTGTAAGAAGTGGCTACTTTCCTCCACCAATTTTCAAGGGCATTTAACTGATGACTATTCCTCTGTTAAGAGGTGGGTACTTTTCCTCCACCCACTTTTAAGCACATTTAGTGAGTGACCTTTTTGCTTTTACGATGTGGGTACTTTCCCTCCATCCACTTTTAAGAACATTTTAACAGATGCCCTTTCCTCTTCTCCTTTTAAGATGTAGTACTTTCCCTCCATCCTCAATTGATGTCCTTTCCGTTATTTTTTTATAGAGGCGGTTGCATTTCCGCCGTTTTACAGGTGTGCCTACCTTTCTTCATCCACTTTCAAGATGAGTAAGGGCAAAAATACATTTTATCGTAATATTAAGAAAATGAAAATAAATCGTCCTGTTAAAATAGACACAGGACAAGATATGACAATACAGAACAGAAATAAGACAGTATATTGCAGTTCTAAACGCATATATAATGACGGATTATCACATGATGTAAAATATACAAATGACAGTTTATCGGTAGTATTTCTAAGGTCCTTTGTCGGATTCCCATCCGCCACTCACCATTCGACCCAGGAATGGTCAAGAAAAGGATGCGGGGCTAGCACCCTCATCCCTGGAGACATACTGAGAACCGGAACATTCGAGAGTTCTGAGATATATATATATATATATATATATATATATATATATATATATATATATATATATATATATATATATATATATATATATATATATATATGTATGTATATATATATATATATAATATATACATATAGCCTATATATATATATATGTGTGTGTGTGTGTGTATGTGTGTGTATGTATGTGTGTGTGTGTGTTTGCAATACCCACAATGACCTCTTTAACTTCTCGAGACATTAATAGATAACTGTGGCTTTTACACAAACACACACATATGTATATATATGCACACACACACACACACACACACACACACACACACACACACAACACAGATGGGGGGAGAGAAACAATCAGCAGTGAACCGTGCAGTCCGAAAAGAAATATCAACATTACAATCAAACAAAAATCGGAGAAATAACCACAGCAACTATTTCCATTAACGGCAAAACGACTCTTAAGACTTATCAGCAAAAGAAACTGGCGGACCCTTGCTCACTCTCAAGGGAAACATACATATATATAAAGGAATATAATTTATGACAAGAGAGGATATGCATAATTTTCGTTTATGGCCATAATTTCCCTTCCCCGTAAAATAAAGCGTAATTTATCAGAACAAACGGTCCAGTCCTTTTTCCCAATAAGTACCCCCAAGTTGCCAAAGCAATCCACCTGTACCCCCACGGACATGCGAAAGTAATGATAGCAATAACAGTAACTTTTACTTCAGCCCCTGTACAATGGCGATAAATATAAATTAGTAAGAAAATATTATTAACTTATATTTAGTTACGATACCTGAAGTGGCATAATAATACATATGAGGCTATCAGTCGAGAAACATGCCAAGCGCCATCCTGGGTCAAAGTATTTTTTAATTTCATTTCTTATATTTTAAAAATGGCACTTGGCATGTTTCTCGACTGAAAAGCTCATATAATAATAATACCATTCCGGTTATATTATCCCAAAAATTGAAGTAAACTATTAAACACTCCGATAGCCGTTATTTCCGTCGCCCCCACTACCGCCACACCACCCAAAAAAAAAAAACAATCAACTTTTCTGTGGCAGATAACAAACTCCACAAAATCTCTGTGAAATTTATCTCATTATTTTTATAAGTGCTGTGGGCTAACAAGCAAACAAACAAACCGACACAGATCAAGATATAATCCCCATCGAACTTCTCCGTCAGAAGCAAAAAATAAGTAAATAGATATATAAATAGGAAAAAAAGGAACCAGTCACTGGGTACGGCACAGTGTCTGTTACACGACCCCAACAGCTGATACCAACCAGGACCAAATAAGAAGTTTGGGTACTTGGCGCATGAGGTCATATAACCCTGCGAGACCACAATCCCACCCACTTCTCGATCCAAACAAACTGAATCTAAAAAGAAAAAGAAGTCAACTTAAAAACTGAAGGCATTCTCTGGTTAAATATTTAACAAATGAGTCGACCCCATTATATGCACTAGCTTTGGTATGATTGTTAGTCTGCTGTCCATAAAATATCTATAAATGGTATCGATGGACCTCAATATGACTTTGTACACATATAGAAGGTCACTGAAGCGAGGAAGCGTCCATCAGATTTTTAGATGGATCCGGATAAGGATCCAGACTCAAAATTAGTTTCATCCACTTCTATCTTTCCCTCTCATGTTCTTGCCAATATTGCCACCTCCCCTACTTCCGCTCTGATGGAAAACTAGTTCTATTCTATATCAGCAAAGCAAGCAACAATCCCATATAACTAACAGAAAAATATAAAATATCAATAACAGAAAAACATCCCATATTACTAACAGAAAAACTTCCTATATAACAGAAAAAAAATCTCATATAACTAACAGGAAAACTCCCATATAACTAAGAAAAACAAAGAGACTGGAACGTGCGCGCGCACACACACACACGGCTACAAGCAGGCATACAAAATGGACATAACATTTTATAAAAAAAAAAATTTTAAATCATAAAAGAGGGAAAAGACAAACAGAAAGAAAGAAAGAAAGAAAGAAAGAAAGGAGGAGGAGGGCGAAGCAAGGAAGAACTAAGGAACAAAGAAGGAAGAGAGAGGTGAGTCCCACCCTCCCACAATAACCATAAACTCTCTTTTTTGTCTTGGAAGACAACAGCTTCGATATGTCGTCGCCTTCAAACAGTCCCGTGCTGCAACGATACAACAAGGTCGTGATCAATACAGCATGGCAATGCGCGACAGACCGTACTGCAATGCACGGCTGAAATATGAAGATATCTATTTTTACGTGCAACAGCCGATGGAATGGGAAACCCATTGCGCTTCACTAGACCAGGAGAAAGCTTGAGCAGCAATGAGGGAGATACAAAACAAGAGGTGATTAGACAGACAGAAGCGCTAGACGCCTGTCTAAATTAAGGAGGGAAGGTTCACACGCAAAGTCAGGGAAAACAAAAGCAATCAAGAGAGTTTCGAAGCTAATCTTATTTCTCTTGGAACAATGAGCGAAGACAGACGTGATCAGACCTTTAAGCTTCGTCTGTACATCTTACAGGAGTCAGGGAAAACAGAGGTAATAAGAGTTCCAAAGCTTTGCTTGTTGATCTGCTAAAATCAGGGAAAACAGAGGAACGGTGGAGTTCCAAAGTTCTGCTTTTTCTTACTGAAAGACAGGAGGAGCGAAGGCAGAGCGCCATACCTCCTCCAAAGGGGAAAGCAAAGGACATCGCAGAAATCCAAAGATTCGTTTGTTCCTCTTGTTTCTACATTTATTGTGTGTTGCGTTGTTTACCTCTTCACTATTATTATCAATTTTACTGTACTATGCACCTCTTTCCTAGGGTTTTTTCTCTTCTTGCATCTATCTATCTCAAGCGCATATTTTACATATAAATCTGCAGTTCTAATGGTTCTCATTTCCTCGCTAGGTTGTGAGGACACTGAAATGAAAATTCTTTCAATCATTTTTCTCCGTTCTTTCTACATAATGCATAGCTTAAGCTTTTATAATAATATAAATTCCCCTCTCTCTCTCTCTCTCTCTCTCTCTCTCTCTCTCTCTCTCTCTCTCTCTCTCTCTCTCTGTATAAAATAAAAACCAAGATAAAAACGACGAGGGAGGCAGGAGAGCAGTCACGTGTCACGTTATCTCTCGAGTCTCGTAAAATAAACAAGGCTAATGATAAGATAAAATCAATGAGAATTTCAAAATACACATAAAAATATAAAAAAAATACCGATATAAGACAGAACATAACTGCAAAATCATATCGGACAAATGCCGGAAGAATTATCAAAATTCCAAGAAACTCAGGATAAGTAAAGACGTCTGAGAGCAACCAGCGCCCGTATCTACCAAAGTCACTAGAAAAAAATGGAAGAATAATTATTCCAGAATCCACATTCGAACACATCTCTAAATTTCACCAGCCCTTCACTAATCCATACCCTACGCCTACTGAGAAATTCACGAAAATCTGTCGATAACCTTTTGATATATCATGAGGGCAGAAAGAAGAACCGGCCAAATATATACTGTATATATCCAAGATATGGAACCAGATACGTTTTAAAATCTAATTATGACCGCCTCAGCCTATAGCCTACCTTTAAATAAAATTTAACTGGAATCCATCAAATACGTTTTCAGGAAGAAAATAATATAAATATT
>NC_089770.1:28378269-28380769 GCF_040412425.1 Macrobrachium rosenbergii | reverse complement strand
CATACAAACACACACGTACGTATATACTTAGATACTAACAATCTCACACACACATATGTACTTATCAACACATAATCATTCATTACGGTACATACGTCAATACATACATACATATAACTAGGTATCCCTTGATAGCCGAATGATCAAAGTCGACGGTTTATCAATGTCTCTAAAGTCTAATGATTTGAACCTGGGCCTTTGGATTAGACTATAATCCAAAGGACCAGGTTCAAATCCTGGCCCGGGAGAAGAAAATATTAATTATATTTCTCTTCAGTGTCCGTTAATCGCAAAGTAAATATCAGACGATATTTGCAGTTTAATCTTTGTGCATATATTTAAGTCACGCGCGAGTGACAAGCATTCACCCAGAAACATATAGGCTACCCACCTTCGGCGCAATCGAGTTTTCTGTACAGCGTATAATGCTATATGAAACTCTCTGCCACGGCCCATTAAACTCTCAGCCGCGGCCCATGAAACTTTCAGCCACGGCCCGGTGGTGGCCTGTGATGTTCGTACCTATAGCGGTCCCAGGCGAACGAACATGGCAAACTTTAACCTTAAATAAAAGTAAAACTACTAAGGCCAGAGTGCTGCAATTTGGTAAATTTGATGATTGGAGAGTGGATGATCAACATACCAATTTGCAGCCCTCTAGTCTTAGTAGTTTTAAGATCTGGGGGCGGACAGAAAAAGTGCGGACGGACAGACAAAGCCATCTCAATAATCTTCTTTCACAGGAAACTAAAAAAAGTGCGGGACCTTTACAGCAAAAGTGGCGAATGTGAAAATCAGGGGTAAAATAAGAGAGAGGGAAGAAGTCCTTTCCGTATCTGCAGTCTCACACTTCCCACCGCCGAGTCTGAAAATGTGGAGATGAAGCTAATAAAGGCCGCGCTTCCCTCTCTTGTTTCACGAGGCGTTTCCTTCCAATGAGATCACGGGTGAAGCTCGCTAGAGTAGACCCGCTTTCCTTTTTTTTTCAGCCTTTATTTTTGTCTGCTGAGCTTGCTTGTATAGATTAAGACTTTACATAGTGGCAAGAAAACGCAGAGATATATATGAATTTTTGCTACTTAATCACGCGACTTTTCTATATTCACAAACATCGTTGAATATCGAACTCACAGAACCTTGGGAATCAAGCTGAATATAGCCGAAGGCCCAGTTTCGAATCCTGGCGGGGAAGATGCACTTATCGGATATAATTCCCCTTGGATGTACGTCATTCCCATGTTATAGTAAATTCGTATTTATAGATATTTCACAAATGCATTCTGCCAGGAGACGGGTGAAAGGATAAGACTTTGTGCTCATTTCCCTTCCCTCATCTCCTGGCTGAATGCACATGTCCCTTGACGAATCCCGGTTCTAAGAAAACAGCATTAGATCACCAACATGAGTAACGTTGGAGTATATTAGTCACTGTCTGCGTATAGCAGTTTGTCTATGGGCATTTCGACAACTATGACTAAAAGTGTGCGTTTATTTAGCCTATATACTTTAATAATAAAAGTATGGTTGACAGCATTCTCGCCTACCATGCTACAAGTCCTAGATTCGACCACGGGCAAGGACGGACGGATCGCCACGTGATTTAAGCAGTGAATTAAGTACATGGAAGTTAGATGACTATTGTGATCACAATCAGGGTCAGCAGCCTCCAAAAAGGCATGCTGAGAGCGTGTCTTTTATATACTTATGTATTATATATATATATATATATATATATATATATATATATATATATATATATATATATATATATATATATATACACACACAAAACACACACTTACTGTATATATAATATACAGTATATGTATGTATATATATATATATATATATATATATATATATATATATATATATATATATACACACACATATATATAAATGTGTGTATGTATATAAACACTGCTTTTTGCCACTAATACTCTTGTGGCATTTTACACTCAAAGGTGACTATTTACAAATACACCTTAATATCAAATTCACTTTACCTTGGTAATAACTTACGCCGAAATCCATACGCCCTGGCCTGGGATAACTTGGGATTAAATAAATCCTGCCTTTTCTGTATCAGACCCAAAAGCCACAGGTGCGAAGCCTGGCCAGGGCAGGTGCACTTTTATAATTCCCTTCATGTGCGAGATATTTCCAAGGAAAAGTGAATTTAAAGTTAATGGGTATTTGAGGCTAATTACTGTAAGTGTAACGAGTCAAAGAGTATTAGTGACAAAAGTAATATATACATATATATATATATATATATATATATATATATATATATATATATATATATATATATATATATATTATATATATATATATATATATATATATATATATATATATATATGTACATATATATATACATATATATATATATACACATACATTCACCCTTAGCCCAACAAAAGAAAGGAACATTTTCCCAAACAGAGACACGTTTATCTGCTGGTCGAAATACAAGTATGACGTAACATGGACCGCG
>NC_089770.1:28330769-28373269 GCF_040412425.1 Macrobrachium rosenbergii | reverse complement strand
GAGGTTGAGCAGCAAGACAGAAGTAGGGGCTAAAGCGGATGGAAGGAACACCATACATACTCTTTAGTAATGCCTACAGAGCACCGCGTAAGGTGAACTGACAGCACTAGCCCTCTATTGGGGGGAGGGGCTGCCTTCTGGTGCTCATCTTGGCAGAGCTACTGGGGCAGACAGACTGCTTCAATTAGCACTTTTAAAAGTTCTATCTGTGCGTTAGCTCTTAAACTATTCTATCGCGTAGTGTTCAACCGCTATTCACTTTTAAGTCTTTTAACATAAGCTCGTGTGCAACTGCATGAAATGTTGTACTTAGATTCTTACTTATCACTGCCAATATACTTCCGGTTATCACAAAGAATAGTGGAGTAACCAAGGTTTAAATTATTATTGAGAGATACGACAAGCCTGACATCAGTTAATGCGATTCTCAAGAATGATCACCTTTAATATTACGAGCTGATTCCACACGTCACATTATCAGGGTCTGAGTAGCAGTGCTGTTCTAATCTCTTGTGTGTAATTTAATGGTATCAAACAGAATTTTGATGAAAATCGCCCCTTTTTAAAAAAAAACCAACCACGGACACAGGTCAAGAACAATCTTTTTTATCGCCTTAATTCCTATTTAATAGGTTTCCTATTCAGTTAATTTGAACTTATTGCTTTCTGATAGGGGTTCTGGGAGAGAGATATATCTCAGTTTTACTTTGTTGAAAACTAATATAAGTTTTCCAATTTCTTCATTTAAGAAATACAAAAATGATCTACATGCTCTACTTTTTCTTCAAGTTCCCTGAGGATTATTTTCTTCTTCTTCTTTCTACGAAAACACTTACAAACTGACGGCTATTTTGCACAACATTTATACATTCGTCGGTGAATTGATCAAACTCTCGCTCCATTCGAAAGATAATTCGTTCATTATGCAACGGATTTATGTTAATATGGAGGGTCACAATCAACATCTACCTCTAAATTTCTTACCCCCGGGGATTACTGTCACTTGAGATTACTGGAACTGGAACTGGAATATAAAATTTACGCAAAAGGCCAAGCGCTGGGATCTGTGAGGTCATCCAGCGCTGGAAATAATGTTGAAACGATTGTTAGGAGTGGAAAGTAAGACAGAAAAAAGAGCATAACAAAGGAGGTGCAGTAAAACGGAGTGAACGCTGTTGTAGCTATGGGTCGAAGGGACAATGCAAAGAACCTTAAGTGATGCCTACAGTGCACGGCATGGGGTGCACTGACAGCACTACCCCCTACGAGGGCTTAAGATTACGTCTAGTACATGGCCATATCTTGACGCTGGTTTACTTACGTATTTTCTCAAAATATGGTTATTAAAGATTGTTATGAAGTCTTGTACCCCTCTACCTTTTCTATTACCAACCACATAATTAGGGGGTCTGTTTATAATTTCAACGTGAAACGTATTGAGATGGTCTTCTAATTCATTACTGAATATCACTTCATTTGCATTTTCTTGTTTTTGCACGGCGTCTCAGCCTCGATGTATTTCAGTTTCATTTATAATCGTTCTTTCGCTTTACATTTTTTAGTTGTTTTAGAAGAATAATTCATATTTCCCCCTCTGTTCTGGTTTATGATGATTAAATATTATATATATACATACATACATACATACATACATACATGCCCAAAAAACACAAATTCATTGTGTAAAAACTTGCTATTTGAAAGAGGACCACAATGTGTTTTCTCAAATATTAAGCCATAAACAGCCATCAACATCAATATAATTCACCTTCCCTTAGGCTTCATAGTTGTGAGTATAAAAGTCACGTGGGTATTAGTGACAAAACTCACATTATATATATATATATATATATATATATATATATATATATATATATATATATATATATATATATATATATATGAGAGAGAGAGAGAGAGAGAGAGAGAGAGAGAGAGAGAGAGAGAGAGAGAGAGAGAGAGAGAGAGAGAGAGAGAGAGAGAGAATGTCTGTTTATGAATATAGGTTAAATAGCCACGTATAACTAGACAAACATGGAGAGAAGTGCGCTTTGTGTTGAAATTCAGTCTGACATTCTCATTCTATAATCGCAGGATGTGAGTAATCATATAATTTTTTGTTACTGTTGATATGGAATGGAATTAATCGTTTGCTTAATGCAAAATTGATGCCGTTGACGTTTCACATAAGATTTTGCTATTCTCCTGAATAAAAAGATCCCTTCATTCGGTTTACCAGTTACGTGGTTAACGCCTTGCCTGCCTTTTTGTAGACTCCTACATGAAGCTGTAAAATTTTATTAACTTCTTAAGATTTTTACACATGAATAAAAAAAATTAATCCACAAACAAATTCGCTTCAAAATCCAATAAAACAGTTCCTAGTCCAC
This sequence comes from Macrobrachium rosenbergii, assembly GCF_040412425.1. Lineage (NCBI taxonomy): Eukaryota > Metazoa > Arthropoda > Malacostraca > Decapoda > Palaemonidae > Macrobrachium > Macrobrachium rosenbergii. The sequence goes on along the minus strand of NC_089770.1, from coordinate 28,370,879 downwards.
AGCCCACCCTCCCCAAATTTAATTACTAGCCATCATTAACTTTCTGAGATATCTTGTGGACGGACAAACAGAGACACGAATCAATCTTTAGCCAACATCTCATTTCGTTGGCGGGTTCTATCATTACTCCGTGATGTATCGATTCACTGTGCTGGTCTAAGGATCTTAAACGCTGCCTCAAAGACGACCACATGATTTTCTGTACGCTGGACTTGGCTGACGGTATAAAACTGGAGTTATAACCACCAAGGTCTAGATTGCTTTACAAATCAGCTGTGTGAGTAAACAAGCATGTAGTTATATGCACATACCATTCGATATGCACGCATATTCGCACACATAACCATTCACACACTTTTTAACATTTCAAACCAAACTTTTAACTCTTAAACCATTAACTGATGTGCTCACACACACACTCGCAAACATGTGCGCAAGGTGAATTCACGTACATTTCAAACAAGCTATCGTACATATACACACACGCACACACACAATACGATGTGCACGCGCATACACACACACAAAAAAAAAAAACCTGTGTAGCCTTTCCCTTGGTTCCTGCATTTTGGGATTAATCAGCGAGATGGCTCTCGATCAATATGCAATTTGCCACAGCAATTAAGCTGGTTAAAGTCATTTGACTTTGCCCCCAAGAAAACGGTGATTAGCCTTAATTGAAGGAAAGGCCGTTTATTAAGTCTTACACCCAAAAGGGAGAAGTGATTCCCGGTTTTTCTCCTAAACCTGAAATATTCTCATTTCAAACTTTTGACAAAAAACTTGTGTCCGTCAGAGGGTTTACGCTAAGGTGATTCAATTATATTCAATGTTCAAAAAGATTCCTTCTATTCATAATCAACTTTAATTCTCTTGCCTTCATTCATTCTCATATATCTTTATTTTGTATTAACATGTGTTTGTTCTGCACGAGTTTCCAAGAATGAGGATTTTAGTGAACTTGTCTCAACTTGAAAAGTTCATTCCAAGATTGAGGATTTTAGTGAACTTGTCTCAACTTCAAAAGTTCATTCCAAGATTGAGGATTTTAGTGAACGTGTCTCAACTTGAAGTGTTCATTCCAAGATTGAAGATTTTAGTGAACTTGTCTCAAATTGAAAAGTTCATTCCAAGAATGAGGATTTTAGTGAACTTGTCTCAACTTCAAAAGTTCATTCCAAGATTGAGGATTTTAGTGAACTTGCCTCAGCTTGAAAAGTTCATTCCAAGATAGAAGATTTTAGTAAATTTGTCTCAACTTGAAAAGTTCATTCCAAGAATGAGGATTTTAGTGAACTTGTCTCAACTTGAAAAGTTCATTCCAAGATTGAGGATTTTAGTGAACTTGTCTCAACTTGAAAAGTTCATTCCAAGATTGAGGATTTTAGTGAACTTGTCTCAACTTGAAAAGTTCATTCCAAGATTGAGGATTTTAGTGAACTTGTCTCAACTTCAAAAGTTCATTCCAAGATTGAGGATTTTAGTGAACTTGCCTCAGCTTGAAAAGTTCATTCCAAGATAAGAAGATTTTAGTGAATTTGTCTCAACTTGAAAAGTTCATTCCAAGAATGAGGATTTTAGTGAATTGTCTCAGCTTGAAAAGTTCATTCCAAGATTGAGGATTTTAGTGAACTTGTCTCAACTTGAAAAGTTCATTCCAAGATTGAGGATGTTAGTGAACTTGTCTCAACTTGAAAAGTTCACACATTCTTACTTTTTTTTTATTTCTAACTTATAACACCTTGGCGCTTCTTATTCTTGAAGATTTAAACGATGAAATAATAACTTCACTGCAACGAAAGAAGCCACTTCAATTATACCAACCAACAGGGAGTAGCAAGAACACCCTCTCTATTCGTCGAATCATTCCTGTGATGAATCTGCAGCTGTCAATAATATATATGACCCAAAAGACGTTCCCCTAAATCAGTGGTTCCATGAGGCCTATTTTGGGGTACCAGGAGGCACCTTTCATCACCTTCATCACTAATCCTGGGACCATCAGTGCCTTCATCATGCCACTAACACTGCTGAAACTATGACATGTCCCATAAGCGCAGGGAATGGGGCTGCAAGCCCTCTAGAATCATCATCATCTCCACCATCACGATGATGATGATGATCATCATCATCATCATAATCATCATCGTTTGAAGTACTGTCACCAAACTTATCTCATCTTTTGTAAAGAGAAGACGACCCCTACAGCAAGTCATCAACAATGCCCTTAAGGTCACTGGTCATCTCTGATTTTTTTTCATTATCACCATCACCATCATTTTCTATTCCAAATCATCCACAAAGCACAACTCATCTTCTGCGAATGGAAAGAGGTCCTACACCTACAATCATCACCATCATCATCATCCAGCTCCTCTTCATCATCAACATTCTTCACATCAATCACATCCTAGTTTTTCATCTCACCACTGCAATCAAGCACAACCGATCCAGTCAACCAAACTAAAAAAAAAAAAGTTTAGAAGTTTCATCTCCGACTAGGATTGGCGATGGGGTGTAGACAGAAATGACACAGGAATCGGAAAAGGCTCCCCAGGTAAAGGAGGCCAGAAGGGAATTGGGAGAAGGGGGAAAAGGTACCTTTCCCCTTTCACCAACTTTCGAAATCAATACAGAAGCAACAACGGGAAGATCGTCAGAGGAAGCAGAAAACACTCATATTTTCTGAGTTATTATTATTATTATTATTATTATTATTATTATCTTCTTCACAATCCCGTGAGGGTACAGGCATTCAGAGTGATCTCCTGGACAGATGTTCTTTACATAAATGTGGATTTTGTATTTTATTATTATTATTAAGAGATGCGGTTGGTTAAGATCAGCCCGGCCTTATGCCAGCATGCAAAATGGAGGACAGTAAGTGATGGTAAAAGATGTCAAGGAAAACAAGAGGTGTGTTGTTGGCCTTCGGACTTAGCCCAGTCACCAGAGACCAGTCCACAGAAAATCTCCATATGAATTATCACTATGGATTTCTCCATCCCAAAATGACGTTTTTCAGGAGGGTTTTTGGTGTTTATCCCAACTTGTTACTGCTACCATTATTTGCAAAGTCAAAATACCGATATCATACAAGCCCAAAAAAGGCCACTCACTTTTTGAAAAAATTATCTATGATTATAATATACACAAGTCTATGTGAAGTATAATAAAACGCTTAACGACAACAAATAAAAAGTAAAAAATGCGCCAAAGTTTCTTCGGTGCAATCGAGTTTTCTGTACAGAGTATAATGCTGTATGAAACTCTCAGCCACGGCCAATGAAACTCTCAGCTTCGGCCCATGAGACTTTCAGGCACGATCCGGTGGTGGCCTGTGTTGCTGCTACCTATAGCAGTGCCAGACGCACGATCATGTCAAAATTTAACCTTAAATAAAATAAAAACTACTGAGGCTAGAGGGCTGCAATTTGCTATGTTTGATGATTGGAGGGTGGATGATTAACATAATAATTTGCAGCCCTCTAGCCTCGGTAGTTTTTAAGATCTGAGGGCGGGCAGAAAAAGTGCGGACGGACAGACAATGGTTTTCTTTCGCATAAAACTAAAAAACTAACCAAACGAATAAGTAAATGTATTTTTTCTTCTTCTCCAGAATTTCAGTCGGATACGAAAAGGATGAAACGAAAAAAAATACAAATAGGAAAGATCAATAGAACTGAGGCATAAAGAATGAGAGACATGAGCAGAAGAACAGTAGGAGGAGTATCAGAAAGAAGCAGGAGCTCATAGCAGTTTGCAACTTCAGCAGAGTTCATTGAAACTTTTGGTCCCCCGGTGGTGGTCCTATTCCCATAGACTGTCTCCCCCCCTCCCCCACGACCCTCACCCCCACCCCCGGGTCTTCGTTACAACTTTTCTCGTTGCATGTGTTTCAGGCGACACATTTCTCCTCACTGCCAGAGGCGACATGCGCAGCCCCCGTCCCATCTATTCACCCCAACCCCTACCCCCCACCATCCACCCCCACTCCCACCACGGCAAAGTTCTGTGATATTCATGAAATTTAGATTTTTCGTGTTCAAACCCTTTTAGATAAGATAAAATAATAATAATAATAATAATAATAATAATAATAATAATAATAATAATAATAATAATAATAATAATAATACACTAGTCTACTTTTTACCAACCATATGAATAGCAGTTTTAAAACTATCTTTTATATTTATGTCGTCAAATAATAGTAATACCTATCCACACAGTTTGTTTACAATAACAAAATTTAAATATTACGTATTTCACATTATTTTCCCCCTTTTACTTTCTTTTAAACCAGAAAGGCTTTTGCGGTACACGGACTATTTAATAAACTTTCCCCATACAATAAAGTCGTGATGAATTAATCTGGCTGTAATTCAGTTTTAGACTTTTGTCCAAGCGATTAAAACCCCATCGAGATATAACCTGATCAAGCATCGAATTAACTCGTTCATGTTAGGCCTAAACGAGATAATGAGGACCCATACTATGGCCTCTTATAGATGGTTAGGGCATAATGAATTTAGAACTGAATTTAGTGTTTTAATAACTTGATTTGTGGGTTTCATTATGAGATACCCGATGCTAGCTTAGGAGAGCTCGTAAACATGATGGTGTATTAACAATGTCCACTTAGTTACATAAGCGTTTTCCAACTCATTTTGAAGCTTTGCCTCAAAATAATTTCACTTAAAACACTTTCGCAAAATAATTTCACTTAAAACACTTTCTAACCTTTGAAGGGACGGTTCTACAAAATGAGGTTGCAAGCCCATGTGTCATGTATATATATATATATATATATATATATATATATATATATATATATATATATATATATATATATATATATGCATGTATAGATATGCATGTGTGTGTGTAAAATTAGGAACACGAATTACCGGGTTCGATTCCGAAGAAGTCAATGACCTTAAGAATGTTCCACCTCATCAAAATGAGGCTCCAATGTAACACGGCTGCCTGGTAGATGGTCAACAAAGATAGGTCTCAGTGGGAACCGCAAACTATGATGAAAAATAATACTAAATGATAAATAAATTTCCCATTGAAGATACTAAAATAAGCCTGTATTGAAGTAAAACTATGATTACGAAAAAAATGCATTAATTACAGGTATGAAATTAACAAATAAACAGATAATAATAATAAAAATAAAAATAATAATAATAATAATAATAATAATAATAATAATAAGGGCATATTATAAATATATATCATGGATGAAAAGCAATCATACTGATGATATATGACCACGGACAGAGGGGGAAAACCAATATTGGAAGAGGGGAAATGTGGCTAACCAAGGAGGGGAATGATGGATAACCATCAGGGAGAGAGATGGCTAACGAAAGACTAAGAGAGGGAAGCATGGCTCAGCACCGAAGCAAACCACGACTAACAAACTACGAAGGCTACAAAGACCACAGAAACAAAATCAAAGCAAAGGCCTCTTCCGGATCATCATCCAGATCTGCCAAGGAATCTCATCGACAATTCCGTCGCTCACACTCAACCCATCTACAGAACTTCATTATAATCTATCAGTAACATTCGGCGATATCTTGTGGTCAAACAAATAAACCACTCACACACAAAAACAAACAAACACACAAACAAGCAAACTTCTTTGAGCATCTTCTCAACGGTTTCACCCAGGTGGGATGAAGATTACCTCACCGAGGCCTTCCGCTTTGATGGCATATATTTACACAGAGTAATGAGCATTCTCTCTCTCTCTCTCTCTCTCTCTCTCTCTCTCTCTCTCTCTCTCTCTCTCTCTCTCTCTCTCTCCCCCGTCCCCACATCAGTTGCGACCCACAAAGGACGACCAACAACTAGGAAAGGTTCAATAATGAAAAGCTGGTCCCTCAGATTGCGGGCTGAGGACGCTACCACGCAGAGAGAACGAAGGAAACGCAGCTAACCACCGAAGTAAAAGTCAGTCCAAATAAATCAAGCAACTGAGCATGACTGGGGTCCCCTCCCCTCAAAATACACACCCTAAAGGAAACATGGCTAACCAAAGTGTGGAAACATGATACCAGAACGAATGGAAACTCACACAATCAAAGAGGGGACGACTGTTTACCAAATGAGGGGAAACGTTTACAAAACTGAGGGTAGCGCCACTGCTATAATTTCGTTGGGAGATGTGGCATTAGAAGTCGTGAAGAAGTGAGAAAGAGTAACGCGGCTGATTTCACAAATGCGGTATTACAATCAAAGCAACGAAATTCATCTGATTATCTAGCCCGATCCGTAAGAGATCTGAGAGAGGACAAAAGCGGCACTAGACGCTGGTATATTTTATTTTGACAATTGTCCGAGCAGGAGCATATGACACCAATCGAAATATGGCTTTCCAAGCCAGCATTGTGACTTACTGCCTCTTCCTCCAGATTCATGAAGGTGTTTCCTGGGAACTTTATGTCAACAGCGTCTGACACTCATAAGCAATCACCCCTCCGATAGCTAACAAGGCCGAATTTTGCATAATTTGGCCTACCAAAAGACACGCAACTCTCGAACATTTTTGGAGAAAATCCTAAATCCATCCGTACTGGATCCATCTCATAAACTAATCAACTCCTCCTCGGGCGATATTGTTATTATTATTATTATTATTATTATTATTATTATTATTATTATTATTATTATTATTATTCAGTAGATGCAACCTATTCATATGGAACAAGCTCACAGGGGCCACTGTAGCCAAACCTCCCATATAATTCACGTTACTCCACGAGAACTGTTTGACATATATTGTGCACAAGAAGGACGACAGAAAATCAAACTATGCAGACTGTTTTGTTTTTCCTGCTATCGCGCCTGGTTTCCCTTATTCCTTCAATTCCTATGAATCGACCTCTTTCCAGAGGAAAGTCTATCGCTTCCCTGAAGTTCAGGCCCCGTTACTTATCAGTATTCAAATCTTTTCTCTTTCATTTATATCTTCACATCTGGCTAGAAAAAGAATACAACACGACAATTCTAACTTCAATTGTGATAAGAAAAATGAATTAGTATTAATAACATTATTATTACTATCATTATAACTTTGGCTGTTGGTATTACAACCACTACTACTCTATTATTTTATTATTATTAAGTACTAAGGAACTCTCTCTCTCTCTCTCTCTCTCCATCTATTCCTTCCACGGTGTCCATGAAGATCGATTTCAAGAGGCCGACCCGACAGCCCATTCTGCTGACATCTGATGACTAACAATGGGCTGTAAGTAGGCCACTTGTGGAGGAAGATGAAGATAAAATGAAAGAGAAGTACGTAAATGAAAATACAAAACCATAACATAAAAGAGAGAGAGAGAGAGAGAGAGAGAGAGAGAGAGAGAGAGAGAGAGAGAGAGAGTGTTTCACTCAAGGTTTGAGTATTTACCTCCTCGAGCCCCTCCCATTTTCATCTGTGATGTGATAGTAGTACGTACATTATGCCAAGTATGATTACAACCGATTTTCCCGCCCCCCCCCTCTCTCTCTCTCTCTCTTTTTCCGTTCCAGCAGAGACCCACAACAGCCCACTAACAGCTCTGTGCGTAATACTGCTCAAGCTAACCGAGACACACGTATACTTAAGAAAAGCGCCCATGCCGTTCCTCCTCCTTCGGTTAGAGAATCGAACACTGGTCCCTCAGTTAACGAGCTGGGTGCACTACCACAGCGCCACGTCATACAGAGAGAGAGAGAGAGAGAGAGAGAGAGAGAGAGAGAGAGAGAGAGAGAGAGAGAGAGTCCCATTACGCAACCGAAATTACACACGCAGTACCAACTGTGAAAGAAACTAAAAAACACAAATCCGAGACAAAGCCTCGACTCAAACGAAAAAAAAAAACTTATTTCCACTAAACGAAAAAAACCAGAAAAAGAATGAAGATTTCTGATGAGCGGGCATGAAAGAGAAGGCTATTGATCACTCGACCCGATCATTACCAGAATGTTTCATTCACAACATGGGAAGGGGAGAGAGGGGAGGGGCCTTTTACAAGGGACCCTTTCTTCCTTCCTCTCCTACTCCTCCCCCACCCCGGAAACCTCTTTCCCCTCTCTCTCTCTCTTCGCTCTATAATTTCCATCTTAAAGCTGCGCGGCCGCTCGTCTTCTGGTCCTGGTGGGGCACACGCGGGCGCGAGCACGTATACACAAATACACACACACGCACACATCAGCAGCCACTTGTACGAATAGGTATACAGAGTGCCACTTGTACGAACGCACGTGGACATTCTAAATTTTTAACGTTAACTACTCGCCATTCTAAAAGAAGGCGTGCACACACACATACACATGCACATGCACATGCACACGCACATTACCTTCTATAAACTAAGACAAACAAGGAGAACAAACACAACACACACACACACACACACACATATACAGAGGCCACCTTTTTTGGACCGACAACAGAAAGTGAGAGATACAAAAAAAAAATGAGAGCCAGAAGTATACAGTTTATAGTGAAGTAATTTTATTTACGTTCAATAACTTTCCATTCATAAATTCATCCTTCTGTGCAACAAAGAGAGAGAGAGAGAGAGAGAGAGAGAGAGAGAGAGAGAGAGAGAGAGAGAGAGAGAGAGTATATCTGTTATATTTCTGCATATCCATCCAAAAAAAGCGAGAGAGAGAGAGAGAGAGAGAGAGAGAGAGAGAGAGAGAGAGAGAGAGAGAGATGAGATCAGTTATATTTCTGCATATCCATCCAAAAAAAAAGAGAGAGAGAGAGAGAAGAGAGAGAGAGAGAGAGAGAGAGTGATTATGTATGTCTGTTGCATTTCTGCATATCCATCCAAAAAAGAGAGAGATCTGAGAGAGAGAGAGAGAGAGAGAGAGAGAAGAGAGAGAGAGAGAGAGAGAGAGAGAGAGAGAGAGAGACCACCTATGCAGTGTTCCCTTACAAAATAATGAAGGGAGGAACGCATTCTCTTGACTTATTTCCCAGTCCCTCTGGGGAGAATAGCCTCGGCTTCTGCCAACCTCAGACGAGTCCACATGTTGGGAAAATAAAATGTCAATCATTGTTACGTTTGATAATAAACTGGTGGCGCATAATTATCTGTATCAATGGTTATTATGTACATAGTCGCGTATTATAATAATATTAATAATAATAAACTGATGTCGCATAATCATCTATATATGTAAGTTCGCATGTTTGTTAAACTTCACCCAAAGAGTAAGTACGAAAATTAAAAATATTACTGCATTACTGTATTATTATTAATAATAATAATAATAATAATAATAATAATAATAATAATAATAATAATAATAATAATAATAATAATAATATAAGAAAGCTGAAAAAGTCTTATGTAACTTCTGGATATCTTTTCTATTTCAAATTACATAGCAACACAACGAAGGTATGCGATAATTCCACATAAAAAAAGATATCACTGGAATCCTCCAAAGAAGAGGATCAAATGATACATTTTTAACCTTATTTGGACTCCCTGCGAACCTCGGAGCCATAACTGCAATTTTTTAAAGTTGTAGCCTTCAACTATTGGAGTCTCTTCTTGAATTCATTTTTTCGAGATTATGCTAATCCATCGGCAACAACGTGAATCGAAATTTTATATCTTTCAAGCCGACTCACGTTGTTGTCAACGGATTAGCATAATCTGTAGAAACGAATTCAAGATCTTTCTCACCTGTTTTTGCATTTTTTTCACTAGATAAGAGACCGTTCTTAATTTTTCATATAATTATGTAAAGCTTAATTTTTTGTCTTAAAAGACAAATTTCTTATCATTTGTTAACTATACGAGAGAGAGAGAGAGAGAGAGAGAGAGAGAGAGAGAGAGAGAGATATGCTTACCGAGGTATTCCCATAGACCTACTATTGCCTTAGTCTGAAGAAATAATCCCACAAATAATAATAATAATAATAATAATAATAATAATAATAATAATAATAACCAAAAGTAATATGTATCCATAAGTATATTCCAAGGTGTTTAGGTCTCCCGCTGACCGCGTTCCCTTTTATTAGTTTTTATGACAAGATACTCAATTTAGTGTCACTCTGAAGCAGCCTAGTTGTAATTTACAGCAGCATGTTATTAAAGTAAGCAAAAAATGCCAAAATGAGTTGATGTCAGATATATAAAAATGATTAGCATACCTTGATACGAAAAATATTCCCCTAAATTAAAGTAACAGTTGCATAACTTACCTTACCTATTGATATGATAGTTTATTGCTATATAAGCCAGCCAATGAAAAAAAAAGCATTTTACAGTCATTTTTTACGGCATGGGTACAGGCATTTATAAAAATTTGACACGTTTATTATAACGGTAGAATTAGTTTAATTTATTATACCGGTCGTTATTTGTAAAATCACGAAGGAAAGAAAATTAGTTATTTTTACTTTTGCCATTTTTTTTACCTACATTCATTAACATCAGAACACATCGGACTTGCATAGGGAATGTACATAACCTACCTAATGTTCGATGCAATAGCAGAGCTATTTGATTCTTCCCCCTTTTCACGGCGTTTGTACATCAGAACAATGTCTATGGATTGTATATATATATATATATATATATATATATATATATATATATATATATATATATATATATATATATATATATATATATAAATGTGTGTCTAGGAATACAGCAGTGGGTTTTGTTTTATTTTCTGTATAAATGTCTATCAAGAAAATTTCAAATGGTGTTTATATGTTTACATATACATATATCCATCTGTATTATATAAAAATTTTTTTCTTTTTAACATGCATTTAGGTTTTCCCATTATTATAACACATGCCTTCTTTTGAAGGACTTGGATTTATATACAGTAGCCTATATCGGCTGCCCTGCCTGACATCGCTAGACCAAATATTATTTCTCCCAGCAGCGAGGAGAACTATATAGGTTATATATATATATATATATATATATATATATATATATATATATGTATATATATATATATATATATATATATATATATATACAATAGATAGATAGATAAACAGATAGACAGATAAACAGATAGACAGATAAACAGACAGATACATACATACATACATACATACATGCTTGAGAGAGAGAGAGAGAGAGAGAGAGAGAGAGAGAGAGAGAGAGAGAGAGAGAGAGAGAGGAGGAAAACTGGGCGAACCTTTACAACACACGTTTTTCCGTTCTCTATAAAGTGAAGACACACAAAAGAATCTGTAAACCTGAACTTCAAAATTAACAAAATCCAGAGAAATATCAGCACAAAGCAAATCTGTAATCCACAAAATCAAAACGCCCAAACAAGAAAGATTTCACCGACAGATTTCTAAATCATCTGGCAACACCAAAGAAACCGCCACCTTTATAATAGTTCAGAAATATCAAAAAGAAGAAAAAGAAGGACTTTCCCGTTACCCTTTCAGCAAACAGCAGAACGGGCGCGGCGAATCACGGACAAGGAAGCCATAACTCGTCGAAGCCCCGCAATTCGAACCCGATTTCTGGGTTTGCTAATCTTCTGCGAACCCGTTCGGATTCGCAAGCAGACTTAAGGTAGTAATAATCATCATCATCATCATCATCATAGGGAAAGTATTAAGGAATGGCTTGACACTTTCTACAAAAAAAGTACTCAGACAAAATAATAATAATAATAATAATAATAATAATAATAATAATAATAATAATAATAATAATAATAATTTGAAACTTTTAGCAAATCAATAATAATAATAATAATAATTTGACACTTCTAGCTAATCAATAATAATAATAACAATAATAATAATAATAATATTAATAATAATAATAATAATTTGACACTTTTAGCAAATCAATAATAATAATAATAATAATAATAAGAAGAAGAAGAAGAAGAAGAAGAAGAAGAAGAAGAAGAAGAAGAAGAAGAAGAAGAAGAAGAAGAAGAAGAAGAAGAAAAGAAGCTTCTATATCAACAAGCCTCCTTTTCCTCCTCATCCTCATACCCACAGGAAGAACAAAGCTTGCATTGCCTCTACCCCCTCAGCCACCAACCCCCCTTCCCCCCTCCCTCGCCCTCACCCCTCCCTCCAATAAATTCGTGGTTTAGGTTTTTGCCCAACTTGTTGCTCCTTCTGGGTTCTCTGTCTCGCCCATGCTTTCGGGGTCTGCCAAAAGAATCCGGCAACTATTCCTCGGTTTCTTGCTGGGCCCCAAAGGGAAGATGATGGCTCTGGGAGCAGCGGCCCACACTTTGTATAGTGAGTGAGCTTTTGCTTTATTCATTCATTTACATATATGCATATATAAATAAATAAATAAATAAATAAAAATTATATATATATATACATATATATATAATATATATGAGCACATGTGTGTGTGTGTATATATATATATATATATATATATATATATATATATATATATATATATATATATATATATATATAATATATATAAATATATATAAATATATACAAATATATATATATATATATATATATATATATATATATATATATATATATATAATCATAGGTGTGTGTATAAAGCAGCCAAGTTTCAGCATTGAACATACGAATATGACAGTGACTACTGTCTTGTTCTTCCCTGAAGCCACCTTCTACCGGGAAAATGCCGTAACGTATGATAAATACCGGTATGTGTATGTCCACAGTATAATCATCTACCATATAATATATATATATATATATATATATATATATATATATATATATATATATATATAATATATTTTACCACCTCGTTCATTGTTATTTCTTTGTTTCCCAGTGAAGGTCGTTTCACCTCCTGTTTTCTGGAGGAGGAGATGGAGGTGAGTAACGACCGACGGCCCGTGTCTGACTGCTTCAGTCAGTATCAGTTTAGCGGAGTCAGGAGTCAGTAATGACTGTGCTTGGGACTGGGGAGTGGGCCTTGCAGGATTAAGTACGGGTATCATGTTCAGCAGAGGCAGCTTCGTCCGCGTTATTTTGAGGACCACGGCTTCTGATTTGCAGCTTCGTCTGCGTTGTATATAAATCTCTTCGGCTGCGTAAATGTTTTCAGGAGGTATGTTCAGTGGTTCCTCATTTGTGTTATCTCTGCAAGTCGCCGCGGAGTGTGGAGTGTCGGAAGTTGATGATACTGCGTTTTTGTGGCCTTTTATTCATGTGTTAACTCTGTTATTTTGATTTTCTTCATTTTTTTTTAGTTTATGGTCCCGTTTTATTCATGTTCGATGTATTAATGACAACGGAATTGTGCAATACTAAACTTTTTATTATATTTTTGTTAATTATATTTCTTCTTGCATTTGTAAACTGCTTGTATCAAGGTTCCTGTAATGTGTGTGTGTGTGTGTGTGTGTAATGGCTTTTTTGTGAACTTTTCATTTACCGACCCTGTATGTAAATTCATGTTCGTTTCACTGTTTATAATGATTTTTTTTTATTGTACCGACTCGGTAATACTGTTTTTCCTGTAGCAATTGTTATATAGATTGTTTGCTTTTTGCCTTATCTGATGACTATCAGATCTAATTGATGACGGTTTTGCTTAATTTTTTTCTTTATATTACTGACTTTTTTGTACATTTATTTAAGCAATTGTAAATTTTGTACAAAATAAATTAGTTTTAAGGTTCCTGTTTGGTCTTACTTCGCTCCTTCCACTTTGTCTGCCTTTGTTGCCGCCAGGTTTTCTCAGTCCTGATCTTTTTTTTCTATTAAAGAACCTGAAAAACCCAAAAGGGCTTTATGAAAAAAAAAAAAATTATATATATATATATATATATATATATATATATATATATATATATATATATATATATATATATATACACACATATATACATATATATGTATATGTTAAATAGTTTTGTATATTAAGAAAAGGCATTACATACGTTCCTTGCGTGTACTGACGTCTGTTTTTTATCTTTTACATTTGCCGTCGATCTTCCGTCATTTATGTCTTTCAAATATGGATTTCCAATCTTTGTAATGATAATATATATAACAGATATAACAGATATATATTCTAATAATAATAACGATTAAAAAAACTTTTCTTGATCAAATAATAAAATGACAACATTTATAAAGAGTAATCAATTTTCCATTAAAAATTTCTGTGATATACGGAAAAACCTAAAAAATATAATAACAATTAAAACTGTATATATGTATATAAAATATTTAAAAAATAATTATAAACATTAGATAAACCATAATAATAAGAGTAATGAATATATATATATATATATATATATATATATAATATGTATATATGTATATAAAAATTAAATAATTATGATAATGGTAACAAGAGTAATGAAAACACTATATATATATATATATATATATATATATATATATATATATATATATATATATATATATATATATACATACATACATACATACATACATACATACATACATATACATACATATATATATATATATATATATATATATATATATATATATATATATATATATATATATATATATATATAAATAGTATAAACATTAGCAAAGAAGTGAAAAAATTAAGATAATAATAATAATAATAATAATAATAATAATAATAATAATAATAAACAACAACAACAACAACAACAACAACCCAGAACTACTAAAGATTTTATTGAAGAAAACTGATATCAAGAAAAAAATCCTACAAGTTGCTGCGCTGGCGAGTGTGAATCTCCTTATAAGGTGTTGCTCTGCACGTGAGGGAGGACTTTCCCATAAGTCCTAGACGTTCCCTGTGGACTCTTCCGTCCAGGGAGGAGCTTCCAGACAGATCGATTTTCTCTCTCTCTCTCTCTCCTCTCTCTCTCTCTCTCTCTCTCTCTCTCTCTCTCTCTCTCTCTCTCTGAGTTCATTTGACCTTTGCCTGCCTTATTTCCCCCTTTCACGTGCCACATTAATTTTCTCTCTCTCTCTCTCTCTCTCTCTCTCTCTCTCTCTCTCTCTCTCTCTCTCTCTCTCTCTCAGTACGTTTGTCTCTCAGAGTCTTCCCATCTCTCTTTCCTAATCGCGTACCAGATTACTCTCTCTCTCTCTCTCTCTCTCTCTCTCTCTCTCTCTCTCTCTCTCTCTCTCTAATCCCGTAGGTATACTGCCATGAAACCAGTTAAGCGGCTCTTTCTGTACCGCTGAGAACTTGGGCATACAAGTCTTAGTTAGGGTACGTTGTGGATGAAGAGGAAAGATAAATAGCAATAACAACAATAACAAAAACAATCTTTTAATCTGTGAAACTGTGGTGATCGTGAGGTTAACAATAATAGTAATTCTACAGATAATAATAATAATAATAATAATAATGATAAAAATACTGAGATTTTTATGATACCGCAACGATGAAAATAACAATTTAAGTAAGGATTACAAAAATTCAAATAAACGAATAAAAACAATAACAAAAATAGAAAGAGACGTAAATAGGCAATAATAATTTTACTGAAAAAATGCAATTAATAATTATAAATATAATTTCTCTACGGGGATGAATTAACTCAAGTTTACCTAACGCAAACCATTTAAAAAAAAATGCTCATTTTATACAATATTCTTGATATCAGTAGAATGCGACATCAAAATTACTGAACTACTGCCGTTATTTGTATCGGAACTTTTACATGAGCAATTCATAGTGATGCAAGTATATAGAATTTGCAAGTATTATTCATTATTTAATTTCATTAACATAGCCACTTTCATTTAAACAAGAGATCTGATTTCTGATCTGAATGATTTTTATTTTAAAGACTGGGCGATTTTCATTCAAGGGTTTGATGATTATCATTCCTGGGCTGGATGAGATTTATATTCAGGGATTGAGGATTTTCATTTAAAACTTGGGGGATTTTCATGAAAGGAAGAACAGGTGGCTCCCACATTCAGATGAAGGACTTATGTTTATGGATACGAAGATTTTCATTTATGGACTGGTAGAGTTTCATTATGGGACTGGTGGATTTTCATTTATAGACTGGTCGAATTTCATTATGGGATTGGTCCAACTTCATTTATGGACTGGTCGAGTTTCATTATGGGATTGGTCCAATTTCATTTACAGATTAGTACATTTTCATTTATGGACTGCTACTTCCATTATCGGATAAGCAGTTTCCTTTTCGGAAAGATCGAGTCTCTTTTAGGGACTGATCGAGTTTCATTATCGTAACGGTATAGCTTCACTATGGACTGGTCGAGTTTCATCACCGTATTGGTCTAGGTTCACTTATGGACTGGTCGAGTTTCATTATCGTATTGATTGACTTTCACTCATGGACTAAACTACTTTGAGGCTTAACGGAGTGGTCATTTCCAGCCAGGAATTGGCATTTATTCAACGGAAGGGCTGTGCCGTGATTAATGGAGGATTGTGCTATTTACATCCGAGAATCTGATTGATATTCATTGAACGATTGGGCCATTTGCACATAAGGATTAGGCGATTTCGCTTCGGGATTGTATTTACAATCCGCGCGGAAGGCCCGAAGATTTACATATTCATTTATAGGCTTAAAGGAGCTTTGGAATGGCCACGGAATGCCGACGTCATATTGGCTATGTGTCCAATAATCTAATGATGTTGGCCATCATGATTATTTGTTATTTTTATTATTCTATTGTAATGATCATTACGGATTTTAACTTTCTGTAAAAGACAACCGCTGAGATGGCTACTTGTCTGTCCGTCCGCACTTTTTCTGTCCGCCCTCAAATCCTAAAAACTACTGAGGCTAGAGGGCTGCAAATTGGTATGTTGATCATCCACCCTCAAATCATCACACGTACCAAATTTCAGCCCTCTAGCCTCGTCAGTTGAGTTTATTTCATTTAAGGTTGAAGTTAGCCATAACCGTGCTTCTAGCAACGATATAGGACAGGCCACCACCAGGCCATGGTTAAAGTTTCATGGGCCGCGGCTCAAAAAGCATTATACCGAGACCACCGGGAGATAGATCAATTTTCGGTGGCCTTGATTATGCGCTGTAGCAGCTGTACAGAAAACGCAATTGCGCCTAGGGAAGAGATTTAATAAAAATGATGAGAAAATGCAAATTGAACAAAGGAGAATCAATAAATATTTCCATAAAGATGAAGCTGCGACAAAAGAAGTAGGCCTGTTGTCGATACAAATCACTTGTAGAAGTGTTTTATCCTCAAGCAAGTCTACATTTTTTTCTGCGCTTTATTTGTATCGCTCGGGAAGTTTCGTCCTGGGTGTTGCAAATGACTTCGACAGTACTAGGCCTACAGCATCGAGAGTCTACTTTATTATGAGCCTCCCCTTTGGAAGGAAATCCCCTTCAGAAGAAAACTGAGATTTTAAGAAGGGTGAAAATATAGAGGGAGAGATGGACGGAATTAGAACTATGTTTCAGACATGAGGAAAAAGTATTCATACATACATACACACATGCATATTGTATTTACATTATCATATACATTAAGATGATGCAATGACAGAGAGAGAGAGAGAGAGAGAGAGAGAGAGAGAGAGAGAGAGAGAGAGAGAGAGAGAGAGAGAGAGAGAATGCCTCCTAACAAGAAAAATTCGCTTGTATATAAAATATTTCAGAAATACACCAAAGCGATTTCTCAAAAACCTCGAAAACTTGCGCTTTCAAATTTTGCAACATAAAAAAAAGAAAGAAAAAATATCAAAAAGCTTGAAAACTTGCGCTTTCAAAGTTTGCAACATATAAAAAAGAAAGAAAAAATATCAAAAAGCTTGAAAACTTGCGCTTTCAAATTTTGCAACATATAAAAAAGAAAGAAAAATATCAAAAAGCTTGAAAACTTGCGCTTTCAAATTTTGCAACATATAAAAAAAGAAAGAAAAAATATAACATAAAATGTTTTAATACAGGACAAAATACAAGATTCAGAAACAAAATCCGAACGTCAGGCGCGTCAAATCTCCATTTCCAATAGATGAAAAAAAGAAAAACTAAACCAGACACAAAATGCTGCTAATATTAAACGAAAATGGATAAAAACAAGAAAATTGGAAAAACAAGAAAATGTGAAAATGGGAAAAATAAACATGTACATGAAGAAGCTCCGAACGTGAAAAGTAGGGAGCTTCAAAAGAAAATAGGCAAAAATTACAAAAATAATGCTTTCAAAAATACTTCAGATATTTCAGTTACAAAAAAATAAAAGGATAACCCAAATATGAACGACATCCGTAGGTAAAAAAAAAAAAGTGTCGAAGCCTCAGTAATTGGAGCTGAGAGGACAATGCACTGCCCGGCCAATCCACCAACATCAAACATATAGACAAATATCAAATGTAATCAAACGCAATTCACTAAAAAGCTAAGCCTTTTAAAAATGACAGACGACAGCTTTTTTTAGTTTTCTGTAAAAGAAAACTATTCAGATGGCTTTCTGTCCGTCCGCCCTCAGATCTTAAAAACTACTGAGGCTAGAGGGTTCCAAATTGGTATGTTGATCATCCACCCTCCAATTATCAAACATACCAAATTGCAGCCCTCTAGCCTCCGTAGTTTTTATTTTATTTAAAGTTAAAGATAGACATGATCGTGCGTCTGGGACCTAGCCAACAACACATGCCACCACCGGCCCGTGGCTGAAAGTTTCATGGGTCCCGCCTGAGTTTCATGGACCATGGCTGAGAATTTCATACAGCATTCTACGCTGTACAGAAAACTCGATTGGCGCCGAAGAAACTTAGGCGCATTTTTTACTTGTTTCATGATGTACACACAAGAGGTGGTGATTAACCCGTTCTGTATAAATGGGTGGGGAAAATGTCTCAAGAAACATAGAAGGAGGCTAAGAATTCCAGATTCTAGAAGTGACTAGATGATCAAAGAAAGCGACCCTCGTGTTCTCAATTCTACACTGTATCTGTGCGACAATGAGGCCTGACGAGTACAACTATGCCAAGAGAATGGAAGCCGGAAAATAAAGGGCAACCTTCCACAGCACTGCCCAAAGCAATCTAGTGGTACCTCACCGTCACAGACGCTTTGTGAGTCTGGCTTTCTCACGAGTATCAAAGTCTGTTAAATAACAAAGACACTATTTCACAGCCCGCATTTGAATATTTCCTAGATATCTTGCAGCTAGGCCTAACAGCAATGCCACATGGCTCCTAACCTAAACTAACCTGTAGAGTAAAATTAACATTCAACTCAAGAGGTTTATATACAAATGCCTCAAATCTAAAATGGTAGCATAGCAAAAATAAGGATATTAATGCAGTTGATCAGTAAAGAAGTCCATTAAGTTAGGTCCGTTAGTTGGGGTGTTATGAGCAGGGGAGCTGAAATGTATTCAGGTTGTAAGAACCAAATCTTCCTCTCTTGTTAAGTGTGTGTGTGTGTGTGTGTGTGTGTGTGTGTGTGTGTGTGTGTGTGTGTGTGTGTGTGTGTGTGTGTGTGTGTGTGTGTGTGTGAGCCTCGCAATACGCTACAGAAGCTTCAAAGCATCGAGAAGCCAGATCAAGTTTAATACACAGTACTTGCAAACACTTATCTCTGCAACGCTAAGATGTAATATTTAAGAATTGAAACACTGTTCTGTAGTCCCTGGTATAAGAAAGAGTGATTATATTTTATGAGAGAATACGAAAACAACTACCTGGATCCGGATACGTTGTCCTGATTAATCTCAGAATCTAAATAACTCTTCGCAACGTTTTGAGGTACCTTGTGGAATCAATGCACACACAGCCTCCACCCATGGTAAACGTGATTATCATTATCAGTGTTAGTGGAAGTATACAGTAGTATTGTCCCTATTTGGTTAATGAAGAGATCGTTCATTCCTCACAGGAGAAAAGACTGGACACTGAAACTACGAGATTACAAGAATATGTAAAGTGCAATAAAAGAACAGCAAGTGTTCTCTACGAAAGGATTATCATGCGTCTTTTTCCTCCTGAACGTTATATCTATGCCTAGAAATATTCATCTCTGAAAAGTATACTGTAATACCGCTCTCTTTCTCTCTCTCTCTCTCTCTCTCTCTCTCTCTCTCTCTCTCTCTCTCTCTCTCTCTCTCTCTCTCTCTCTCTCTACGGCAAAAGAGACTTCTATCCACATTCCATCCACAATCTCGCAGGTTATTTCCAGATTTACAGGAAGCAGACGATTCCAGACCCAGCCCCTTGGGAAACGACATTGGCAACCGTTTGGGTATCTGAGAAAGTTGTCATGTGACTCAGGTTAAGCTGGGAATATTTCCTCTTTATTTTGTAATTGTATATTCACTCATTCCACTAGCTATGAGGGTCTCACTGTGACCCCCCACCAATCTGTTGCAAGTCTCCATGGGTTGCAAGAGGGGGAGGGAACCCTTTACTTGCCCCAACACAAGACGAGCAGCACCCCAACACCTGACGGCAAGGGAGATGAGAACTAGCGTCCTGATGTAGCATATTTTAAGTGATCTTTATTTGGCTGAGGTGGGACCTGACATAATCCATACACAAATTTCAACATGGCAGGGGCAATAATATACAATATTAATAATACAAATAAGCTTCAGCGTGTGCCACTTACGATTAAAAATATGGGATAGGTTATAACTTCTTCCTCTTCTTCATCATCATCATCATAATAACCGTCATCACAATAACAAAATGATATTAATAATGTTAAAATTCAGCATACGCCACTTACAAATAAAATATAAGATAGGTTATCACTTCAAAATAATAATAATAATAATAATAATAATAATAATAATAATAATAATAATAATAATAATAATAATAATAATAATAATAATAATAATAATAATAA
Source organism: Macrobrachium rosenbergii (assembly GCF_040412425.1). Lineage (NCBI taxonomy): Eukaryota > Metazoa > Arthropoda > Malacostraca > Decapoda > Palaemonidae > Macrobrachium > Macrobrachium rosenbergii. The sequence goes on along the minus strand of NC_089770.1, from coordinate 28,350,059 downwards.
CAACAGATATGAGTATGCTATAAAAACAGACAGCATTTCCAGTTTTATACTGATATACAATTCCCCCGCCAGAATAATGGACCATAATTTGGTTTTGGATTTTCTCTGCAGGTCTTAAATTTTATTTCTCGTCCCCTCTTTCCGCTCTCCTTCGTCTCACCCTTTCTCTTTCCCCGTCTTTCCTCTCATTTGATTATCGGTGTCCTTGGCTCTTCAATAATTCGCTTTCATCTCCATGTTCTTCCCTCATCGATGTCCCACTTCGTTTGGGTCGTTATTTGAGATTTTTTCCTTTTGAGTTTTCTGTACAATAAAACTACTGAGATGGCTATTGTCTGTCCGTCCGCACTACTGTTTGTCCGCCCTCAGAGCTTAAAAACTACTGAGGCTAGACGGCTGCAAATTGGTATGTTGATCATCCACCTTCCAATCATCAAACACACCAAATTGCAGCCCTCTAGCCTCAGTAGTTTTATATTTTATTTAAGGTTAAAGTTAGCCATGATCGTGCGTCCGGCAACGCTACATGTGTCAACAACACAGGAGACCACCTGAAACGTGGGTGAAATTTTCATGGGCCGCGGTTGACCTTTTCATAGGCCGTGGTTTAGCGTGCCCAGCTCACAATTCCTACAATCCAGTGTGACTGCTGAATCATACTAAGCAGTGAATTAGGTACTTAACTGTTAGTTCAAGGCTGGGGGTAGCATCTAAGAGAAAGAGTGAAGAGAGAAAAAGCACTGGACGTGTTCATTTCTCCGCCAAAATGTACACCACCAAAAAGGGCAGGACCTCGACGAGGCAAAGTACTTCAGCATGGTAAAGATATTCATAACACCTCTTCTCTCTCTCTCTCTCTCTCTCTCTCTCTCTCTCTCTCTCTCTCTCTCTCTCTCTCTCTCTCTCTCGTTTGTACAAGGGCTTAATTATTCTTCCTTTAATATATAAATCTCAATCCCGTCTTTGTGCACGAGTTTTATTACACTGGCTTTAATTTATTACTTAAATCTGTCTCATGCAGTTGATATAACGCCCATTCTCTCTCTCTCTCTCTCTCTCTCTCTCTCTCTCTCTCTCTCTCTCTCTCTCTCTCTCTCTCTCTCTCTCTCATTAACCTCGCAACACAGATTGAATTACAAATGTTCGATTCCTAAATAGGGCGAGGAAGGGCTGTATGGGGCATTTCCTATAAGTCGGTATGACTCGTTTGGCTTCATCAATGAAGTAGGTACCTAGCTGTTAGTCGACCTTTGTGTGTCGTATCTGGAATGGAAGGATGAGGGGAGGGAGAGAGAGAGAAAGAGAGAGAGGGAGACGTAAGTGTTCATTAATCAGTCAAAATGTATACCATCAAATCTCACGTGCCTGGATGAGGTAATCACCATCCCAACGGACTGAAACCTATCCATATGGTCTCTCTCTCTCTCTCTCTCTCTCTCTCTCTCTCTCTCTCTCTCTCTCTCTCTCTCTCTCTCTCTCTCTCTCTCTCTCTCTCTCTCTCTGCGACAAATCGAGTATTTTTAATCCCTTTCATCTTTTAGTGCCATTTCGTCTTTGTTATGTAAATCAATTATTCTCCCCTCAGAGAGCCAACTCATATACCACACCGCCTGTTTCCTACTGTCCTTTCGTTCGGCAAATAACTGCATGTATCTCCTGGCTCTTAATCCAATTAACGAAACTCACAAACTCGCTCAAAATGAGTTAGAATTAGTTGAAAATTGGCTTACAAAAGTTCTAAACAGTTTAATGGCGTGTTATGAAATTCAGCAATATTTCTAATTTGAGCAAAATTGCAGGATTTTTGCAGTTAAAATGTTGCTCTTGCATCTTATTACTCAACGTAATATCTTCAAAGGTTATTCCTTTTACCTTTTCGAACGTGGACATTGTATTTGCTGCTGACGTCCCTTTCTTGTTTGCTAAATAATAATTATAATATAATAGAGTAGTAACAATAATCAATTTGTATCTCACATCGGGATAGCAGCCAAGGCTCGACAGTGAAAGACGAGATGCCATTGAGTTCGAACCCACCGATGTGAGGAAGAAATTTATTTTCCTTCCATATGCTATTGTGCGCTGACAAGAGAGCTATATATTAACCAGGCCACCTTCTGAGTTACTTATCGACGCTTTGTTTCCCGTCCAAGAGATATCAGGGTGGTAAATGATGCTGATCGGTTGTTCGACCACTTTTCAATAAAAGAGAGCTTTATAAGAAAGACTTTTCAAAAGAGGTAAAGGACGGTGACGCACATCTTTTACCAATGGGAAAAAGCACAGTATCATACAATTGGTATTCTTCAAGGAAAAAATAAAATGTGAAATGTTACTTTAAACTATGCAGAATGCGCATCTCTTAAAACTCTCTGCATCCATTTATATATATATATATATATATATATATATATATATATATATATATATATATATATATATATTGTCAAGGATATATCCCTCCCTCATTTAGACGCCAGTGCATCATTAATTTTGAAATGCAGTTTCTCTGTTCATTTGAAGATTGGGGCAGGGAGATATGGCAGGCGAGGGAGGAAACAAAGGTAGTTGGAACCAGATAATAGCCGTTAGCACCAGTTTGTAGTAGTAGAATTCACTTCTCCCCAGTCGCCTGATCCAGAGAAGCAATGGGACCCCCTTTTCATCCCCATCACATGATGTGGGAGTAGTTAGGTATGGGGAAGGTTAATAGGCATAGTGGGGCTAGCCACCAGGTAGGACCTTAACCTCTAAGTACTTAATATTTAAGGATCCTTTCCCTCTGCTTTTTTCTTGGCTGTATGACTTTTGCAGGTCCGATCGGCCTACATGTCGACAAACAACACATTAATCACTGCATCGGAGATGCTCAGAGACTCCCTTTACTTCGTCCGGGACGCATGCTCTGCGTTCCTCTCCGCTCTACGCTGGGCGAAACTATCTTCCAAAGAACGGCTGAGTCGATTGTTTGGCGCCAACGATTGTTAGACCAGGTTTGTGAATTGCAAGTAGTCAATAAGCCAGCCCTTTCCCTCCTCCCTGAAAACCCTTAAATTTTCCATTCCTTTAAACTTCAATTCCTTCCTCCACAAAGCATTTCCCTTTGTTAAGTGTCCTGCTTCGGCATCCCGTAAACCGCCCCGTAACGTGCCTTGAAATCCAGTAAAAGATCCAGTGATAAATATCCAGTTATCCCTTCCCCAGTGCAAATTAAGGGCAATTTAGTCCAAGTGATACAAGTGTTGAAGTTTTCTCTTTGTGTGTTGGCAACAAGTGTTCATTGTACCCGAGCCCACTCAACTACTATTCAAAGACTGTGATTACGTGATTTCTTATAATTATCTTCTGGGCTACGTAAGGTTTAGCCTTTAAGAACGTGCATTTGTGTAATATTTCATATGGAGATTTTATTTCTCTCATTTCGTGTGGTGTTAACTCATAAGCTCTCTTACAGGGCAGATATCGTCTGCTCCGTTGCCAATCTGTGTCTGCTAAGTCTGACTGCCATTCAAATTTTGAAACCATTCCTGGCCGGAGCCTGATTGCAGAAGTCTGTTGCTGACCCCACAGAACATTCACATTAACTGATTCCATTATCCTGGAGCTCACCCTTCTTAAAGAATTACCATAAGAGACGATTTGATGTAATTTTAACCTAACCGAGTTATTATTAAACAGGGGATGATTGTACCTTGGCCCCTCCATTTTTAAATTGCTTGCTTGCCAATGTCTGCATTATTGCTCACTGTAGATAATTAATGAGCCTGCCTATTGGTTACAATTTGCATTCTGTTTTGTCTCCTTGCATACTTGCTTAGTCTCTGTAAATAAACCCTTTTTAATTGTAAAAGAAGTCTAATTCCAAATGGCAACCTTAATCAAGTACTTGTAAATCCAGGAAAATCTAAGCCGAGTTTCAAATACCTTCCTTTTGCTTATAAACTCGGGCTCCCTTGGTTCCGTGGCAGTAATTCTCCGAAAATTGTTCCAATTCTCTCCCCAACCAAGCCCCCAGTTTATAACAATATATATATATATATAAATATATATATATATATATATATATATATATATATATATATATATATATATATATATATATATATATATATATATATATATATATATATATATATATATATATATATATATGTGTGTGTGTGTGTGTGTGTAACTGTGTTTTTTTTTTTCCAGTTCCTCCTTTAGATCCTTGTACTTCATCTCCTTTATTCTCTGGGTCTCTCTCTCGCTGTCCAGTCACACCAACTCCCTCTTTTCACAGTCTTACGTGCTGAACGACTAAAAGATCTCCGTTGCTTTGTAGCAGTGGTTCTCAGCCTTTTTTGGCCCATGCACCCTTTCACCATATGTCAGAATGTCATCCTCCCCCATTCCCAAATTTTTTTTTTGACTCAAAAGGTGCACTCCAAATAATATGCAACAAAATACCAACACAAACACACAAGCTAGCGGAAAGAACGCCCAGCGTGACCTCTCAGTAGTGCGGACCGATGCACACTGGGTTTTGTACTTTTGTGTGGTCCTAGAGCCACTCTGAGCCTGCTAATCTGTGGTCACAATTCCCAACCTCGCCCCCCCCCCTTAAACTCTGAAATTCCCCCAAGGGAGGAATTCACCCCTGGTTGAGAACCACTGCTCTACAGCCTAAATTTCATGATACGTTCATTCATTCATGTTTCTCGGGCCATCTCTCACATCTCAACAAAGTTTTATTGATTTCCATTATTCGTTTTCTCGTGCATCCTGTCAACAGAAAGGCAAGCAAACAAATATGAATGGAGAGGATGAGAGAAATTAATAGGATTAACAGGAAAGGAAAATTACGATAAGTATCCAATGCAAGAAGAGGAAACACCCAGAAAAGACAATGAAGAAACAAAGAAAGTGAAGAAAGAGACGGCGAGGGAGATATTTTGAGGGTGCAGAAGAAGAAGAAGAAGAAGAAGAAGAAGAAGAAGAAGAACGGAAAATATGTGGGATAATTCTTGACTTTCGTTTCCACATCTGTCTTCCCTCAAATTCATTGTATTTCATTTATCATATTTCACTTTAGATCATGGGCTAATGAATGACACGGCCATTCTAATGTATTTAGTAAGACCCAAATAGAAGCTTATGCATCCAAGGAAAACATAAGCAGGAAGTGTGTTCCAAAGCCTGGCTGCAGTAGGGAAGGAACAGGCTTTCAATAGTGCCAATCTTAGATTACTGACTTTAACCGAATAAAACTGGGAAAAGAATGCGTAAAGGGTGTTAATAATTAGGTTTCCATTATTATTTAACTATTTTTATTTCATTGATAAAATATATAATCTTCTTTCTAAGATTTATCCTCTAAATTATGATGTGACAAGAATATCAGAATATATATATACTGTGTATGTAAGGAATGAAAGATATAGTTGACCAAGCGCTCTCGTGTTTTCACACCTCCTCAGGGTCAAGTCCTGAGGAGGCATGAAAAACACGAAAGCGCTTGGTCAACTCCTCCTCATTTCCTTCCTCCAGCTCCACGACTGCATGTAATGCAGCAAATTCTAGCGATAGATATATATCATATATATATATATATATATATATATATATATATATATATATATATATATATATATATATATATATATATATATATATATATATATATATATATATATATATATATAAATATATATTAAAATATATTGTAAATATAAATAAACATAAATATAAATAAAATATAAATATGTATGTATATCTATAATATATATGTCATGTATATATAAATACATACTAAATATATACATATAGATTTATATAAATATATATAATATATATTTGTATATATATACTTACACATATATACATCTATATACATATCTATATATATATGTATAGCCTACATGTACACACACATATATACATATATACATCCAAGGTGGTGGTGCCAAGCGCAGAGATTCTTTTAGTAAAGCACGTCACATATTAAGTTGTTTTTCCCCCATTAACAGAGTAGAAGGAACAGAGGAAGACGATGGGGAAGAGAAAGAATAATTTCTTCTTCGCACTTAATTCCTACGAAGGTATAAGTGATCGTCATCAGCACATTTACAGAAATCGGATCCATTACCGCCATAACTTTAGCATTCAGCATTTTCATTTGGACAAAGAACATTTAGTTTGAAACTTTCTAAATCTCACTGGATCTTAAAAAATAATCCATCCTCTTTACCAACCAACCAGCACCAAAACACACCAATAACATTTTGAGTCAGACAGACAACCAGACAAATACGACAGAAAAACAGACACACCGTCGAGAAAACCAGACGCCGGTGGAGGTAACGAAGAGCCGCAAAGGCACGAAGGGTGCCAGTCTCCCCGAAGGCTACGGATGAGAATGTATGGTGACACCACCTCCACCAGTGCCACTTAAAACTGCCGTACCAAGGTCGAGGATGGAAGGGAGGGGAATCCACCTCCCACGCCGTTGCTATATGTGTGTGTGTGAAACAGAGAGAGAGAGAGAGAGAGAGAGAGAGAGAGAGAGAGAGAGAGAGAGAGAGAGAGAGAGAGCCTTTATTTACGGTAGTGCAAGGGACTGGCTGAATAAGATTTAGAAATCAAAAGATCTAAAATTGCTTTCAAAAGTAACATTTTATATACATACATGCATACATACGTACATACATACACACACATACATACATACATACATACACACCTCCCCATGTGCGTAAGTATGAGGAGAGATAAAGAGGAAGAATTAATTCTAGCAATGACACTCTTCAACGATTTGTACACCTCCAAACTAATGAGCGCAAACGATGAATAATTAAATTATCTGCAGTAAAATTACGTTTAATTCTTCCTTTATGCACAAAGATTACTGCCTCCTCCTTTGATGTTTCACACCTACTATCCAGTCTAGATCCTTACTTTATATATGATAATAAATATTTTTGGCACACAAAAAATGATGTTTACTCCTTACAAAATTTCTAAAAAATTTGTCCTTTGATGTAAGTTTTTAATGAACACACATACAAACATACATGCTGTATATGTATGTATGTATGTATGTATGTATGTATGCATGTATGTATGTATGTATGTAATATATATACATATAGCCAAAAAATCTCATTATTAAGGAATTTAATTTAACTTGGGGGAAATTTATAATAATAATAATAAAAATAATAATAATAATAATAATAATAATATTTTATTATTATTATTATTATTATTATTATTATTATTATTATTTACGCTCTTTTATAAGAAGTCTTACAAAGTCATACAAATTCATAAGAAGAATTGCAAAGTCCTGCAAAGTCTTACAAAGTCATAAGAAGTCTTACAAAGTCATAAGAAGTCTTACAAAGTCCTAAAAAGTCCTACAACAGAAGACGATAAAGAAAATGCTGAAGAAGAGGAGGAAGACGTAGCAACAGAAGACGATAAAGAAAATGCTGGAGAAGAGGAAGAAGACGTAGCAACAGAAGACGATAAAGAAAATGCTGGAGAAGAGGAGGAAGGAAGACGTAGCAACAGAAGACGATAAAGAAAATGCTGGAGAAGAGGAGGAAGACGTAGCGACAGACGACGATAAAGAAAATGCTGAAGAAGAGGAGGAAGACGTAGCGACAGAAGACGATAAAGAAAATGCTGGAGAAGAGGAGGAAGACGTAGCAACAGAAGACGATAAAGAAAATGCTGGAGAAGAGGAGGAAGACGTAGCGACAGAAGACGATAAAGAAAATGCTGAAGAAGAGGAGGAAGACTTAGCGACAGAAAACGATAAAGAAAATGCTGGAGAAGAGGAGGAAGACGTAGCGACAGAAGACGATAAAGAAAATGCTGGAGAAGAGGAGGAAGACGTAGCGACAGAAGACGATAAAGAAAATGCTGGAGAAGAGGAGGAAGACGTAGCAACAGAAGACGATAAAGAAAATGCTGGAGAAGAGGAGGAAGACGTAGCGACAGAAGACGATAAAGAAAATGCTGGAGAAGAGGAGGAAGACGTAGCGACAGAAGACGATAAAGAAAATGCTGGAGAAGAGGAGGAAGACGTAGCGACAGAAGACGATAAAGAAAATACTGGAGAAGAGGAGGAAGACGTAGCGACAGAAGACGATAAAGAAAATGCTGGAGAAGAGGAGGAAGACGTAGCGACAGAAGACGATAAAGAAAATGCTGGAGAAGAGGAGGAAGACGTAGCGACAGAAGACGATAAAGAAAATGCTGGAGAAGAGGAGGAAGACGTAGCAACAGAAGACGATAAAGAAAATGCTGAAGAGAAGAGGAGGAAGACGTAGCAACAGAAGACGATAAAGAAAATGCTGGAGAAGAGGAGGAAGACGTAGCAACAGAAGACGATAAAGAAAATGCTGGAGAAGAGGAGGAAGACGTAGCAACAGAAGACGATAAAGAAAATGCTGGAGAAGAGGAGGAAGACGTAGCAACAGAAGACGATAAAGAAAATGCTGGAGAAGAGGAGGAAGACGTAGCAACAGAAGACGATAAAGAAAATGCTGAGAAGAGGAGGAAGACGTAGCAACAGAAGACGATAAAGAAAATGCTGGAGAAGAGGAGGAAGACGTAGCAACAGAAGACGATAAAGAAAATGCTGGAGAAGAGGAGGAAGACGTAGCAACAGAAGACGATAAAGAAAATGCTGGAGAAGAGGAGGAAGACGTAGCAACAGAAGACGATAAAGAAAATGCTGGAGAAGAGGAGGAAGACGTAGCAACAGAAGACGATAAAGAAAATGCTGAAGAAGAGGAGGAAGATGTAGCAACGAAAGACGACAAAGTAAACGCTGAAGAGGAGGATGAGGACGTTTTAACTGAGCAGGTCATGAGACTAGACAAAAGGAGTGATGTCAAGAAAAAACAGGGACCTTCTGAAGTACGCGGAGGAACTGATGCCGTTCGACTGCAGAGGATCATTGACAGACAATCTGACCATATCAAACATTTGAGGAGGAAGATTCTGGAGATGGAGGAGGAGCGACGACAGCGCGAGCTCGATTTGCAAGAATGGGAGAAAACAGTCCATACTGTCAGGAGAGAGAACTCGGAGTTGAAGGTAGCCTTGGAGGACCTAAATTGTAAAAAGAGACTTTTTACAACGTACAAGGAACGTAATCAGGTCTTGGAAAAAGAAGTCAGAGAGCTCAAGAGAGAAATGGCTGACAAGGAAAGGAAGAAGGAGGAAGAGAAAAGTTCTATTTTAAAGGAGACAGAGAGGGTAAGGACACAGATGATTGAAGCATTGACAGCCCGCGATGAGATAAGGAACGAGAAGGAGCCGATGGCCCTCCAGATTCTAAAACTAGAACACGAGAATGAGGATTGCAAGAAAGATGCGGCCTATTTTGAGGACTGGTTTGCCAAGGATTACTCTAATCACTGCGGGAACGTGGAGGACTCCTTGGCCAGTTGTTAGAAGTTTCAGATCGGCATCAAGTGCTCCTGAAGGAGAAATTACAGCTGATGAGAAACACAAGTGATTCCTCCGAAGCTTAGGAGTAAGTCCTGCGACAAGAGGCCCTCAAATGGACAACAACGGAGGGGTGAAGGACGAACCCTTCCAGGGAGGATTAACGGCTCTGCCTTCTCCACTCCCAGCAGGGAGACGAGCTCTCCCAGTGGGAGTCAAGGGCCGGCGAATTTACCCCAACTAGTCAGTCGGAGAAACTCTCACTGGCTAGAGCCAATGGCTGTTTGGAGGGAGGACGAGCTCTCAGGGTGAGAGCCAATGGTCAGGGATCTTCACAACCAAGGCGTCAGGCAGAGAAACTCTTATCCAGCAAGAGCCAACGGCTGTTTGACGGACAGACGAACTTTCCCGGGGAGATTCAACAGCTGGTGAGATCCCCCCATCTCGGCAGGCGGAAGAACTTTCCTGGAGAGAGTCAACGGCTGGTGAGATCCCCCATCTCAGCAGGCTGAAGAACTTTCCCGGGGAGAGTGAAGGCTGTTCGGCGGTCAGGCGGAAGAGCTCTCAGGGTGAGAGTCCATGGCTGGCGCGATCCCTACCACTTCAAAAGGTGGATAGTCTTGTAACAGTGATATATCTAGATGTCTTCTTGCAGATGTCTTCCTTCTGACCATTCTGTTGGAATAATCTAGAAGACCGGCTGTGCAGAAAGGAGGAACTTAGTTCCTCCAAGTATGCTATGTCCCTTGATGAAGACTTCTAATAGAAGATCTCTGTCAAAGCGGGCAAATAGTCGGATATCTAGATGTATTCTTCAAGATGTCTTCCTTCTGGACATTCTGTTGGAATAATCTACAAGACCGGCTGTGCAGAAAGGAGGAACTCAGTTCCTCCAAGTATGCTATGTTCCTTGATGAAGACTCTTCTAATAGAAGATCTGTGTCAAAGCGGGCAAATAGTCGGATATCTAGATGTATTTTTGCAGATGTCCTCCTTCCGGTCATTCTGTTGGAATAATCTAGAAGACCGGCTGTGCAGAAAGGAGGAACTCAGTTCCTCCAAGTATGCTATGTCCCTTGATGAAGACTTCTAACAGAAGATCTCTGTCAAAGCGGGCAAATAGTCGGATATCTAGATGTATTCTTGCAGATGTCTTCCTTCTGGCCATTCTGTTCGAAAAATCTAGAAGACCGGCTGTGCAGAAAAGAGGAACTCAGTTCCTCCAAGTATGCTATGTCCCTTGATGAAGACTCTTCTAATAGAAGATGTGTGTCAAAGCGGGCAAATAGTCGGATATCTAGATGTATTCTTGCAGATGTCCTCCTTCCGGTCATTCTGTTGGAATAATCTAGAAGACCGGCTGTGCAGAAAAGAGGAACTCAGTTCCTCCAAGTATGCTATGTCCCTTGATGAAGACTTCTAACAGATGATCACTGTCAAAGTGGGCAAATAGTCGGATATCTAGATGTATTCTTCCAGATGTCTTCCTTCTGGCCATTCTGTTGGAATAATCTACAAGACTGGCTGTGCAGAAAGGAGGAACACAGTTCCTCCAAGTATGCTATGTCCCTTGATGAAGACTTCTAATAGAAGATCTGTGTCAAAGCGGGCAAATAGTCGGATATCTAGATGTATTCTTGCAGATGTCTTCCTTCCGGTCATTCTGTTGGAATAATCTAGAAGACCGGCTGTGCAGAAAGGAGGAACTCAGTTCTCCAAGTATGCTATGTCCCTTGATGAAGACTCTAAATAGAAGATCTGTGTCAAAATGCGGGCAAATAGTCGGATATCTAGATGTATTCTTGCAGATGTCCTCCTTCCGGTCATTCTGTTGGAATAATCTAGAAGACCGGTTGTGCAGAAAGGAGGAACACAGTTCCTCCAAGTATGCTATGTCCCTTGATGAAGACTCTCTAATAGAAGATCTGTGTCAAAGCGGGCAAATAGTCGGATATCTAGATGTATTCTGCAGATGTCCTCCTTCCGGTCATTCTGTTGGAATAATCTAGAAGACCGGCTGTGCAGAAAGGAGGAACTCAGTTCTCCAAAAATGCTATGTCCCTTGATGAAGACTCTTCTAATAGAAGATCTGTGTCAAAGCGGGCAAATAGTCGGATATCTAGATGTATTCTTGCAGATGTCTTCCTTCCGGTCATTCTGTTGGAATAATCTAGAAGACCGGCTGTGCAGAAAGGAGGAACTCAGTTCCTCCAAGTATGCTATGTCCCTTGATGAAGACTTCTAACAGAAGATCTCTGTCAAAGTGGGCAAATAGTCGGATATCTATATGTATTCTTGCAGATGTCCTCCTTCCGGTCATTCTGTTGGAATACTCTAGAAGACTGGCTGTGCAGAAAGGAGGGACTCAGTTCCTCTAAGTATGCTATGTCCCTTGATGAAGACTTCTAATGGAAGATCTCTGTCAAAGCGGGCAAATAGTCGGATATCTAGATGTATTCTTGCAGATGTCTTCCTTCTGGCCATTCTGTTGGAATAATCTAGAAGACCGGCTGTGCAGAAAGGAGGAACTCAGTTCCTCCAAGTATGCTATGTTCCTTGATGAAGACTCTTCTAATACAAGATCTGTGTCAAAGCGGGCAAATAGTCAGATATCTAGATGTATTCTTGCAGATATCCTCCTTCCGGTCATTCTGTTGGAATAATCCAGAAAACCGGCTGTGCAGAAAGGAGGAACTCAGTTCCTCCAAGTATGCTATGTCCCTTGATGAAGACTTCTAACAGAAGATCTCTGTCAAAGCGGGCAAATAGTCGGATATCTAGATGTATTCTTGCAGATGTCTTCCTTCTGGCCATTCTGTTGAAAAAATCTAGAAGACTGGCTGTGCAGAAAAGAGGAACTCAGTTCATCCAAGTATGCTATGTCCCTTGATGAAGACTCTTCTAATAGAAGATCTCTGTCAAAGCGGGCAAATAGTCGGATATCTAGATGTATTCTTCCAGATGTCCTCCTTCCGGTCATTCTGTTGGAATAATCTAGAAGACCGGCTGTGCAGAAAGGAGGAACTCAGTTCCTCCAAGTATGCTATGTCCCTTGATGAAGACTTCTAATAGAAGATCTGTGTCAAAGCGGGCAAATAGTCGGATATCTAGATGTATTCTTGCAGATGTCTTCCTTCTGGCCATTCTGTTGGAATAATCGAGAAGACCCCCCATTGTGCAGAAAGGAGGAACTCAGTTCCTCCAAGTATGCTATGTCCCTTGATGAAGACTCTTCTAATAGAAGATCTGTGTCAAACCACTTCAAATAGTCGGATATCTAGATGTATTCTTGCAGATGTCCTCCTTCCGGTCATTCTGTTGGAATAATCTAGAAGACCGGCTGTGCAGAAAGGAGGAACTCAGTTCTCCAAGTATGCTATGTCCCTTGATGAAGACTCTTCTAATAGAAGATCTGTGTCAAAGCGGGCAAATAGTCAGATATCTAGATGTATTCTCGCAGATGTCCTCCTTCCGGTCATTCTGTTGGAATAATCTACAAGACCGGCTGTGCAGAAAGGAGGAACTCAGTTCCTCCAAGTATGCTATGTCCCTTGATGAAGACTTCTAACAGAAGATCTCTGTCAAAGCGGGCAAATAGTCGGATATCTAGATGTATTCTTGCAGATGTCCTCCTTCCGGTCATTCTGTTGGAATAATCTAGAAGACCGGCTGTGCAGAAAGGAGGAACTCAGTTCTCCAAGTATGCTATGTCCCTTGATGAAGACTCTTCTAATAGAAGATCTGTGTCAAAGCGGGCAAATACTCGGATATCTAGATGTATTCTTGCAGATGTTCTCCTTCCGGTCATTCTGTTGGAATAATCTAGAAGACCGGCTGTGCAGAAAGGAGGGACTCAGTTCCTCTAAGTATGCTATGTCCCTTGATGAAGACTTCTAATGGAAGATCTCTGTCAAAGCGGGCAAATAGTCGGATATCTAGATGTATTCTTGCAGATGTCCTCCTTCCAGTAATTCTGTTGGAATAATCTAGAAGACCGGCTGTGCAGAAAGGAGGAACTTAGTTCCTCCAAGTATGCTATGTCCCTTGATGAAGACTTCTAATGGAAGATCTCTGTCAAAGCGGGCAAATAGTCGGATATCTAGATGTATTCTTGCAGATGTCCTCCTTCCAGTAATTCTGTTGGAATAATCTAGAAGACCGGCTGTGCAGAAAGGAGGAACTCAGTTCCTCCAAGTATGCTATGTCCCTTGATGAAGACTTCTAATAGAAGATCTCTGTCAAAGCGGGCAAATAGTCGGATATCTAGATGTATTCTTGCAGATGTCCTCCTTCCAGTAATTCTGTTGGAATAATCTACAAGACCGGCTGTGCAGAAAGGAGGAACTTAGTTCCTCCAAGTATGCTACGTCCCTTGATGAAGACTTCTAATAGAAGATCTCTGTCAAAGCGGGCAAATAGTCGGATATCTAGATGTATTCTTGCAGATGTCTTCCTTCAGGCAATTCTGTTGGAATATTCTAGAAGACTGGCTGTGCAGAAAGGAGGAACTTAGTTCCTCCAAGTTTCCTCCAAGTATGCTATGTCCCTTAATGAAGATTTCTAATAGAAGATCTCAGTCAAAGTGGGCAAATAATCGGATATCTAGATGTATTCTTGCAGATGTCTTCCTTCTGCCCATTCTGTTGGAATATTCTAGAAGACTGGCTGTTCAGAAAGGAGGAACTCAGTTCCTCCAAGTAGGCTATGCTATGTCCCTTGATGAAGATTTCTAATAGAAGATCTCTGTCAAAGTTGGCAAATAGTCGGATATCTAGATGTATTCTTCCAGATGTCTTCCTTCTGGCCATTCTGTTGGAATATTCTAGAAGACTGGCTGTTCAGAAAGGAGGAACTTAGTTCCTCCAAGTATGCTATGTCCCTTGATGAAAATTTCTAATAGAAGATCTCTGTCAAAGTTGGCAAATAGTCGGATATCTAGATGTATTCTTCCAGATGTCTTCCTTCTGGCCATTCTGTTGGAATATTCTAGAAGACTGGCTGTTCAGAAAGGAGGAACACAGTTCCTCCAAGTATGCTATGTCCCTTGATGAAGGCTCTTCTAATAGAAGATCTCTGTCAAAGCGGGCAAATAGTCGGATATCTAGATGTATTCTTGCAGATGTCTTCCTTCTGGTAATTCTGTTGGAATAATCTAGAAGACCGGCTGAGTAGAAAGGAGGAACTTAGTTCCTACAAGTATGCTATGTCCCTTGATGAAGACTTCTAATAGAAGATCTCTGTTAAAACAGGCAAATAATCGAATGTCTAGATGTATTCTTGCAGATGTCTTCCTTCCAGTAATTCTGTTGGAATATTCTAGAAGACCGCCTGTGCAGAACAAAGGAACTCAGTTCCTCCAAGTATCCTATGTCCCTTGATGAAAATTTCTAATAGAGGATCTCTGTCAAAGCGGGCAAATAGTCAGATATCTAGATGTATTCTTGCAGATGTCTTCCTTCTGGCCATTCTGTTGGAATATTCTAGAAGACTGGCTGTGCAGAAAGGAGGAACTCAGTTCCTCCAAGTATGCTTTGTCCCTTGATGAAGACTCCCCTAATAGAAGATCTCTGTCAAAGCGGGCAAATAGTCGGATATCTAGATGTATTCTTCCAGATGTCTTCCTTCCGGTAATTCTGTTGGAATAATCTAGAAGACTGGCTGTGCAAAAAGGAGGAACTCGGTTCCTCCAAGTATGCTTTGTCCCTTGATGAAGACTCTTCTAACAGAAGATCTTTGTCAAAGCGGGCAAATAGTCGGATATCTAGATGTATTCTTGCAGATGTCTTCCTTCTGGCCATTCTGTTGGAATATTCTAGAAGACCAGCTGTGCAGAAAGGAGGAACTCGGTTCCTCCAAGTATGCTTTGTCCCTTGATGAAGACTTCTAATAGAAGATCTCTGTCAAAGTGGGCAATTAGTCGGATATCTAGATGTATTCTTCCAGATGTCTTCCTTCCAGTAAGTCTGTTGGAATAATCTAGAAGACTGGCTGTGCAGAGAGGAGGAACTCAGTTCCTCCAAGTATGCTATGTCCCTTGATGAAGACTTTTCTAATAGAAGATCTCTGTCAAAGCGGCCAAATAGTCAGATAACTAGATGTATTCTTGTAGATGTCTTCCACCTAGTCATTCAGTTGGAATAATCTAGAAGACCTGCTCTGTCTTTCCTGGAAGGATGCAGAAATCCTGCCAGGTCGGGAGGCATCCCTGGCAAAAGCGACGAAGGAAAGTGAAACAATGGAGTGGTGCTAGGCCTTTTGACTTACTGTCCTTTACTTAGCAGAATGATAGAAATATAAAAATAAGTTTACAAAGAAAGCTCGTATAAATGACAGATGGGGATTACAATGGAAAATATTACCTGGAATCCAACATGGTTGAAGAAATAGCAGACCTACCAAGACAGGGTTTTTACAAAAGATTGGTCCCTACAGCTCAGAAGCAGGGAAAAGTCAATTAAAGGATTATACAGGGAAAGAGACTGACCACCAAAAAATGACCGTGGAAAGAATAAGCTGATTACATAATGTGTTATAAAAGTACAACTCAATAATTCTCCTTTTGGTAAACAATAACAACTGTTGCAAAGTGAACATTTTTACAAAAAAAAAAAAAAAAATATATATATATATATATATATATATATATATATATATATATATATATATATATATATATATGTAACCCCCTTGAAACAGACTCAATATTCCGTGTAGGAATACTACGTAACGTTTGCCTTTAGCGATCTACCTTCAGGAACGGCATGGAATTTCGACCCTTTCTCCCTCCATCTAACACTCAACCCACGCAGACCTCCCCCTTAGACCCCACACACTCTCTTTTTCTCTCAGCGAGTTTCACGCCCTCTCTCTCTCTCTCTCTCTCTCTCTCTCTCTCTCTCTCTCTCTCTGATGTCACAAAGATCTCTTTTCGTTCGCATTCCACATTAAAGAAATGAAATGGGTCATCTAAGGAAACGCAATCTTTCCTACAAAATAGATTTATTATTTAAAGCAACCCAACAAGTAATGAATAAACAAAGCAAAGATTAAAATGCATCATAAATGAAATTATCAAGTAAGAATAATCTAATCCTGACTAAAAAGTCTCATCACGGCTAATGGCCTGTAAATCCAAAAACTCTCACATATTCCATTATAGACTTCGTAAGTCTAGTCTAGTCTCAAAGTCTACCACATAAAAATTATAGACATTGCAAAGGTTTTGCAATGTATTCTCTATGATCACACCAACATGATAACATCATGTCCTCTCACTATGTTCTCACCACACCACCACCACAGACATCTGTTGAAAGAATTAAGCACAAATAATAATCTCCCAAAAATATGCAAGTGCAAAACATAATAATGAAAAGTCTAAAATTTATGGGTAAATAGCATACTGGTAAATAGAACACAATAAAATAGAATATTGAAATGGTAAAAGGCTACGTCCACTTCCCACACAAGTTCAAAAATGTCTTGAAACATGGTAAAAAACATAAGTCCACAATTCACACAGAAAAACAAAGAGTCTGAACTGTACCTTATTCTGCCAATTCTAAGAGATTGCAACACTCAAAGATAATGTCTTGACAATACCGCTCTAGCTCCGCTAATGAACGATCGGACTAATTTTTGGGCAGAATTAGACACAAAATCTAGATTTCTAACGTCATTTAACTCATGTACGCATACCAACTCGGTCATATGACAGAGCCAATATTGTGTGTTCATCAGGTTAACTGCAGATGTAACGAAGTATTTGCTGAGTACAACGATTCTGCAACTGACGGCTTGTCCCAGTTCCATCTTACAGCTAACTCTCTTTCATCACACTATATAACACAGTAATGTTAAAGCGGCATCGTATTTTTCTGAAATATATATATATATATATATATATATATATATATATATATATATATATATATATATATATATATATGTGTGTGTATGTATATATACACAAAAAGAAAATTATATAAAACAATATAACAGGGGCATCTACCCTGGCCAGGATTCAAACCCATGCCTTTCTGGTGCGATAAAGGGTAATGGTGACCTTACCCACTTAGCCATAAATGAAAATTACTAATTCTATTGCTCTCTCATTTCAGAAGAAGGAGTGAAGTTCTAAAAAGTCCTACAAAATCCTAAGAAGTTCTATTTACGATAATTCCTCCTACCCTGACCTGGCACTAAGCCTATGCTTTGTGACAATTGAATGATTATCATCACTTTTGCCCTATTTCCTACCCTAAAAGGAAGAGTTACAAATTCTGTTCAGGGTAAGGTGATATTGTGTGTCTGTGTGTATATATATATATATATATATATATATATATATATATATATATATATATATATATATATATATATATATATATATATATATATATATATATATATATATGTATATACATATATATATATATATATTTTATATATATATATATATATATATATATATATATATACATATATATATATATATATGTATGTATAAAGGTGTATGTATAAAGGTGATATTGTGTGTCTGTATATATATATATATATATATATATATATATATATATATATATATATATATATATATATATATATATATATATATATATATATATATATATATATATCTAGATAACAGGTATTTGATATGACGTTGTTTGTGGCCTTACTATTCTAAATATTAAAAATGTCAAGTTTAAAACTAGACTATATATATACATATATATATATATATATATATATATATATATATATATATATATATATTTATAAATATTCTGCTGTTCGCCCTTTCCGCATTATTTAGTAAGAATATCATTCTAACAAAGACAGGAAAGGCGTCTCTATTGATGCTAAGAGAATGCGGGCGAGGGCAGTAGGCTGTGTTTAAAAAAAAAAAAAGTAACGTCTTAGGAGGGAATAAGTTAGCATTAGAGTCCTAACCAACAGGTAGGGTTTTCACCAACCTCTAGTGAAGGTGGTCTTAAGCTTCCTTTTTCCCCTGTTCTATGCATTCGGCGATGTTTCGTCAAATTTTCAGACTGCTGGAGTCTCCATACAAGCGTTACTGACGACAAACAGCAGCCCTGACCTGACCTCACGCCAGCAGAGAGAGACCTACCGTCATAAAATGAGCACGCATCCGTGCTCCGAGCAACTCTATCCTTTGTCCTTTCCTGTCTGTTGTTTTACTCAGTGAATCAACAATAAGTGTTCTTCGAGAATTCTGATAGGCAGTTGCATTGCGCATGCAACCTACGTAACGGTAAGTCTGGAACTGACAAGATTTTCGTCGATTTTACTTGTATCTCCTCCACTGTACTTAAATTTCTTCCATTGTTTCCCCTTCAGCCACCATTTACAAGAGAAGCTGGTATAACCATATTTCTTTTATGAAGTCTAGTATATGAATAATGATCATTACCTAGTGAAAATTGCATAAGCTATTCCTGTACAGTAAGGGGAAATTCAAGTGTAAGTAAATTTCAGGCAAGCCGTGGATCCTGATCACCTTTGTTTGGAAGAGAAATATCCTTTACCAATATATACTAAAACTGCGTACAATATCCGCTAGAGTACAAACATTCGCTGCATTATATTTTTTTTTTACGGAAGCAGGAAAAATTGACTGTGTCAGACACTGACCAATGGTTCATGTAGTTTCCTTCACTATCACAGCACAATTTTTCTTTGTTGGGACTAGGTGGGTAATAAAAGGGGGTTGGATGTAGTTTATTTGTTAAAGTAATCCATTATTCCATACGTAGTTCTGACAGGCGACCTAATCCAATTAAGTAATTGTCTGTCTTTTGAGGGTAACTTTTAGCTTCAATT
>NC_089770.1:28315769-28325769 GCF_040412425.1 Macrobrachium rosenbergii | reverse complement strand
CCTTCTCTCCAGTCTTTCAAGCTGTGCTGCAAGTTTATTGGTCAACATCTTGTTTGCATCGTTGATCACCTGTCCATGCAATGACCAGATCCGAGAACATATTTTGCTTAATAACTCACTGGACTACTGTGCCTTAGTGTCAAACTGGTAGATGGCTGAATGGAAAGGCAGAAAAAAACCGCTGATTGTGAAAGCTATTTTTATCTATTTTATTCTTCGTCGCATTGCATGAATTGTTAGAACCAACGTTTACTCTTATCATTATTAATGAAAACAAAAGTTTGATGATCAATTAATTTACGTGTGTTATATAATATAGACAAGAATGACAGCATACCTAGGAATATGTGTATTTAACTATGTGTGTATGTACCTAATAATAACTGAAGTATATTACAGTAGTACATAAAAATCAATCGTCACCATAACCGCTATAAAAATAGCCACACTACAAACAACCACAATAACAACAATAGTAGCAATATCAATAGTGCATGAGGCTGTGACAAGATCAGGAAAAAACAAAATATAATAATAATAATAATAATAATAATAATATAATAATAATAATAATAATAATAATAATAATAATAATAATAATAATAATAATAATAATAATAATCTTTCGCAATCGTATTCACAACAAAAACAAAACATCACCAACATCCCCTACCGAACCGATGCAAGTCAAACAAAAAGCAGAAAACACGACACTGCAAAGCATTTGCCCTAAACCCAACTGCCGAAAGCACGGCAACACGGCTGCACTTCACGGGTATATAGTTGCAAGCGATGCCACAATGCATACGCGGCGTGTGACGTGAACAGCGGCGATTCAATTGCAGAGCGCAACGCTGCAACAATAACCCTCTGCCAGAATGTTGCAATTTCAGAGTGAAATTGACGCCGCCTGTGATGTTATATACAGAGGGATTCCTGGGAAATCATTATGGGGAATGAGTCATATAATAAATGTATTGCTTTTCATTTACTCCTCAGTCCGTATTTTACAAAGAAATTACACACACACATACACACGCATATATATATATATATATATATATATATATATATATATATATATATATATATATATATATATATATATATATATAAAAATGTCACGAGGGAAAAGTGAAATAACGGAGTGGTTGCTAGGCCTTTCGACACACATTCCTTTATTAGCTGGTGAAGGACTGTGTGTCGAAAGGCCTATCAACCACTTTGTTGTTTCACTTTTTCTTCGTGGAATTTGCCACTATTTATACATTCATCACGTTCCACATCTTCGTAAATCAGATATACATACATACATATATATATATATATATATATATATATATATATACATACATATATACATATATATATATATATATATATATATATATATATATGTAGGTTAGTTGGCTAACTAGTACGTACAGTCCTCTCCGTTCGCGTTTGCTAAGTTCGTGGTTCACTTCCCGCCTACCACCAACTAGTCTACACAGTAGTTAATGGACACCAGCGTCAATTTTGTCCACAAAGGCTTGATGAGAAATCCGAATGCTACTCTTCAGGCGTCATCTACTTCAAAAGGGAAAGGGCCGTATGTGTGTGTGTGTGTGTGTACACACTTACATATATACATAAATACATAAATATATATATATATATATATATATATATATATATATATATATATGTGTGTGTGTGTGTGTGTGTGTGTATATATACATATAATAATATATATATATATATATATATATATATATATATATATATATATATATATATATATGTTACACCCAATCTGTGAAATTGCCCATTTCATGAAGTGGGCTAACCACTTGCCCATTTCATGAAGTGAGCAAACCACTTGCCCAGTTCATGATATGGGCAAGTGGTTAGCAAACCACTTGCCCATTCATGAAATGGGCAAATGAACCCTTACCCATTTCATGAAATGGGCAGCCATGATGCATGAGAATATATCTTTGGTACAAAAAGAACCTTTTTATATATATGAATATCGCGCTGCTGCTGCTCCAAGATCAAATCTTTCTGCACCTCAATGCCATACAATATTATTCAGAGAAATTCAAATAAACGATCGTTATAAATAACGCCCATTAAAATATTTGTGCAGGAAGGCGGAAAAACTAGCCAACACGAAAGGACTTTACTTAATGAAACAAGCTACTTTAAACACAACTTAGTGAAAGAAATATTACTAAAACTGAACAGCAATAAATACGGACATACACAAACTGGTTATATATTTTGTTTCTTAGTATTGGGGTCAAAATAAGGAAAACTAGTATATACAAATTATTGTAAGTTGAAAAAAAACTTTTAATAAAATAAAATACAATTTTTTTTAAACAGCTGTTTTAATCATTAAAAATATAGACAAATTTCACGTCTATGTAAGCAATGGTCATACATATCAAACAAATTTACAGTAATTATTTGTCAATATTGTCACATGATTTGTGGCTGTGGCAAGCACTGTTGCATCGAAGGCTAGCTTTCAAACAAGAACACCGCTTTGACAAGCAATTGCCCCTGCAAAGACATCTCTGGTATCCTTGGCCACCACACACTTCCTGCTCGAACTAGTTCGCGAATACTTAACTGTTGTTTGGGGATATTTTCAGGCAAAAGTCCTTTGTACTGAACAAATTCGAATTGATTTCTGGCAAGTTTACCATTGATAATTCCACTTTTTGTGCCAATCACATAACCACTGTCTTCAACTGCTAATACAACACCTACTATGTTAGGGGGGTCTCCTTTACTACGGTCAAATTGAGACACCGGTACAGACACACTGTCTCCAACATCAACTGCTCGCATTGATCTAGTGCTGCGTGCTAACATTCGTTGAGCTTGCTTTTGAAGACCATACTCAGCTTCCTTTCTTGCCTGTTTTGCTGGATGCAGTACTTCGGTTGAGATATTTTCTTGTTCCATAGCAGGTTGCTGCTGAGAGTCTGCAGCTGGATGTGGTTCACGTTCACATTCAGGGTCTACTGATATTAGGTCATCCCGAGCTGAATCTCCGGTAAGTGGAACTTCTATAAGCCTTTCAAGTTGTTCTTCTTCAATACAGACGATATTTTGCTGATGAATGCATCTGGTAAATTTGACTTAAGACCACATCTTGGCTTGTTGCCAGTGAGCGCTTGATAGGGAGTCATCTTGATTGCCTCATGATATGAACTGTTCATGGCCCACTGAACAAAACGGACACCATAACTCCATTTAGCACAATTATTGTCTCTTATCCATTACCTCTTTCAATAGATCCCTGACTCTGGGGATGCCGAGGACGCCCATTTACTAAGATGAGTTCAGGCCATAGTGAGGCAAGTTCTTGGATCACTTCAGCTGTAAATTCACGTCCATTGTCAGACTGAAGGATGTGTGGTGCACATATATACAAGAAGATGAAAAGAAGTTCATTGGCAACCTCAGCTGCTGTCTTTGATTTCAGGGGACGAATCACATGAAACTTCGTTAGATACTCCATATAGTGCAGAATAAAGCGATAACTTCCATCCTTCATAGTCTGCACGTCGACCAGATCTACTTGTCCTCTTTCATTGAGATCTCTTACGGACAGTGGTCTGACTACAACTCCTGCTGCCGTTTCTTTTCTGCGACGCTTTTCAACACAGCGCTCACAATGCACGATATATAGTGACACAATTGATCTTGGAATATTTCCATATTGTTCACACACCTCCTTGTAAGTCTTCTTTTCGCCACCATGGCCGGTGTTAATGTGGGCTTGTTGGATAATTCCTGTGACTGATTCTTTAGTTGCCATATATTTTCCATTTTTTTTAACTGTTTCTATTTCACCAAAGGAGGCAATCTGAAAAGTTTGCAAGATGTGGTAGTATTCCCTTTAAAGCGTCTGTCCAGTCTTTCCTCTCTTCAAAACGGCAATTACAGTCTTCTCATATTCAGTAGACCACAAGGCAGCACAACTTGCTATTTGTTCTTCCATGACTAAAGCTTGAAGGGGTTATACAAGATACTTTGAAAATGCCATCATATATTATGTTAAAAACTGTTTGTATTACAACACTTAATAAAAGACTTTAAAACAACTTTTTCTGGTTTAACAACTAGTTTGGAACAAATTTTAAGATTCATGCATGAAACTGCCCATTTCATGAAGTGGGCTAACCACTTGCCCATTTCATGAACTGGGCAAGTGGTTTGCTCACTTCATGAAATGGGCAAGTGGTTAGCCCACTTCATGAAATGGGCAATTTCACAGATTGGGTGTATATATATACACAATATATATAATATATTATATATATATATATATATATATATATATATATATATATATATATATATATATATATATATATGTATGTAATTATATATATATCTATATGTAATTGTAACAATGCCCTCTTAACTTCTCGAATTCTTCGCTCTTTTGGATACGCTTGTTGCTAAAACTCTATGATCAAGTGCAAGAAATATGAAGAAATTATCATGTGCGGTAGCGAAAACGAACCCGCGTTACCATAATCCGGCTACCGGACATCATAATTTCTTCATACTTCTTGCGCTTGGATCTTAAGGCTTTGTAGTGACAAGCGTATCCAAAAGAGCACGAAAAATTCGAGAAGTTAAGAGGCATTGTATATTACAATTAGGGCTACATATGTACCTGGTAAAAGTGACCAGATTCTACATGTGTATATATATATATATGTATGTGTGTGTTTTATATATATATATATTATATATATATATATATATATATATATATATATATATATATATATATATATATATATATATATATATATATATATATATATATATATATATATATATATATATATATATATATATATATACATATACTGTTAACGTCAAGACATTTCCCTATGAAGGATGTCTCCTATAAAAGACACTACAGGCACAGCCACATTCATATGTTAAAAGCTGATTCGTGGATGAACCCTCCTTGCTAAAAGTTCCACAAAATTAGGTGTTTCATACACCGCCGCAGAAGGCTCTCTGGCATCTTGATGAACCACTCACATATTACCATAGGAACTTAATATATATCTTTTCACCTAAGATCATTTTTGCCATTTCTTCAAAGGATGTATCCACCTATCCACGTTTTTCTAGCTTTCACTTTTTACCGCATAAACCACGCAGACATTTTTTTCCTTCAGCTGCATTCAACATCAACACTTCACTTTTGTTGAGAGGAGCTCACTCAATTATGCCATCATGCATTCCTACCCGGATTTAAACAGACAATTTGAGTCTCTTCCTAACCTTTTACACAAACACCCTGCTACCTTCCTGCAGCTTTTCTCTCACCCCACATCATCTGTTATATTTACTCTTAAATACCTTCCATTACCCACATTAATGTCCACTTCTTAGTCATCCTGGTTTCCACTTACTCTCATAGCCTTCCTCTTGCTAATATTTATCTTCCTCTTGAAGACACTTATCTTCCACTAGTTCCTGTCGTTTTTCTTACTTGTCCCCATTCAGTAGTGTATCACCTGCCAATATCACCTGTTCCACATTCTCTGACAGACTTTTTTTTTTTTAACTCCACAACATTGCACCTAAATCTACTGTCTGTTCTCTGACATTTTGCATAACTCCATCCACTGAGACGACCATACCCTTGTCTCGGATCAACTTGTGCACCAAACAAGCCACTCCCTTATCTCTGTAGCTTAACAAGTACTTTGCTTCCATCACAAAAACTTTTAATCCATTAACTTATTATCTATACAATATAGTCAACGCTCTCCAATTTGTGCCTCTATTGACTCTATCAATAGTGTTTTCCGAATCTTTGAAGCCACAGAGTTTTTTTCCCTTACTTTAAAACTTCTTACATAATTGTTTCATAACACCACTTGATCCACATACAGTCTTCCTTGTCTAAACCCACACAGTTCCTCCTCATATCAAATCTTCTGTTATGTTATAATTTCCTGAACAAAATTCTACTATACATCTTCCTGATGTACTAAGTAATGATACGTCCTTATAATCCTCACAGCCCCTTGTATCATCTTTTAACTTGATAGAGCCATTCCTACGGAACCAATCCCGTGTCCAAACATACCCTACAAATGCTAGTCAACCACTCAATCATACTATCACTACTGTATCACAGCATCCTACTTGCAATCCCATCAGACCCCGGTGCTTTTCCATTATTTAACCTCTTGATTGCCCTCCCAACATTCTCAGCAATTACTGTCACAAGCATTCCCGAACTTGTACTGATACTTTTCACTCTTGCGTCACTATGTTCAGCCATTCTTCCGTCTTACAAATTCAACAAATATTCAAAGTGACTCACTCCAACCCAGGACCGTTGAACACACACACACACACAATATATATATATATATATATATATATATATATATATATATATATATATATATATAAAAAGAGAGAGAGAGAGAGAGAGAGAGAGAGAGAGAGAGAGAGAGAGAGAGAGAGAGAGAGAGAGAATGAATGTCTGACGCTCTAATATTTCCTGTAGAAAGAATTGGCTTTATCTGCGACTGCGTCACGTTTGTGAATCCGGACAAAGTTAAAATTAAAGTATACCTTAGTTTAACCAGACCAATGAGCTAATTAACAGCTCTCCTAGGGCTGGCCCGAAGGATTAGACTTATTTTACGTGGCTAAGAACCAACTGGTTACCTAGCAACGGGACCTACAGCTGATTGTGGAATCCGAACCACATTATACCGAGAATTGAATTTCTATTACCAGAAATAAATTCCTCTAATTCTTCATTGGCCGGCCGGAGATTCGAACGCGGGCCCTGCAGAGTGCTTTTCGAGAACGGTACTGACCAGTCCAAGCAAGAACTGTGAATACGGAAAAACTTACAGCTGGTGATTAGAGATTATGACCCCAGAATTGTCTTTTCAGTGGGACACAATATATTTTGGGACCACTGAGATGACCCTTATAACATCTCCGCCATCCTACAACATTTTTGAGAAGGTAGGAAATGGGGAACATAAATCCCTTAATCACAATGTTCTGTGGCGTTGAAAGGAAATTCAGGAGTCTTGATTTTTAGCTTTACAGCTGAAGTTCTCGACCTTCATCCCCATCAAGTAGTACCAGAACTATTTAAGTTGCACTTACTCGACTATATACCAATAAATATAAATAAATAAATATAAATATATAAATATATATATATATATATATATATATATAAAGTAACCGGAATATGTCATATTTTATTCATTATATGTTTATCTTATCACCTTCAAAGTATTCTCATTTGAAGCAATGCACTTATCAGACGTGTTTCCACTGTTGAAAGCAATTCTGGAACTCTTGTGAAGTTATGGTTTCTTCATTCAGAAAAAATAAAGATCAGGGTGAATAGGGAGGGTGGGTAAGTGTGGTCATGCCATTCTTGGTCAGAAACTGTCTCACACTCAAGGCAGTGTGCGCTGGTGCATTGTCGTGATGAAGCCACCACCCTCCACTTTGCCCCAGACCTGTGGCAAAGTGGAGGTGGCTCTTCACTTCATTTCTGCACCAGATGTACTGCCTTGAATGTCATTTCTGACCAAGCCATTGACAGAGGACAGACACACAGTATTAGAAGTCACAAATATATATACTACAGAGACAGTACATTGACCCCCTCATATATAATTACCAGGTGAAAAATAAGAGACACTGACTGGTTTCACTTCACCAAAGGACAGACACATAGTATTAGAAGTCACAAATCAGAGACAGTACTGACCAAACTACAGATCCGCCAAAGGCCGGTGTCAAGGTAGGAGTGGCCTTCAAAACTCATTTGGCTAAAAATCACACTCCTACCTTGACACCTGCCTGTGGGCGGATCTGTAGTCTCAAACGGTTGTGTATGTTCGTCAGTATTGTTTCTGCATTATACAGTATATAGGCCTATTTGTGACTTCTAGTACTACAGTATGTATTAGTCCTTCGTCAATGGTTTGGAAATAAAGTCGAAACTGGTCAGGACCTCTTATTTTTCACCTGTGGTAATGTATGATAAATGAATCACGTACAAAAGTGATTATAAGTTAAGTATACTTCAGTTTTACCAGACCACTGAGCTGATTAACAGCTCTCCTAGGGCTGGCCCGAAGGATTAGACTTATTTTACGTGGCTAAGAACCAATTGATTACTTAGCAACGGGACCTACAGCTTATTGTGGAATCCGAACCACATTATAGCGAGAAATGAATTTCTATCACCAGAAATAAATTCCTCTAACTCTTCATCAGCCGGCCGGGTCATATATATACATATATATATGTATATATATACATGCATATTTATATACATGTGTGTATATTTGCATGTATGCATGTACGTGTATATGCATGTATATGTGTATTATCTGTGAATCCACAGGGGTAACCTCGGAACTAAGTACGTCCATATTTATGCGCATACATACCAGAGTCAGGTCGCGTTTCGGCAGTGTTTAAAACCTGTTTCTCAATCAGAAAAAGAAGACAAAGCACCATGTACCATAACAAGCTGTTAACACGAAAACATGTAGCCGTCTCTGCGTGCGAAATTCAAGTAGCCGAGCTATAAAAATGCCAATTTCAGTCAAAATAATACGAAAACCAGGTCTGTTTTCTTTAATGCAAAGGTCAGCTCCGAAGGAAACGGGAAGCTGAACAAGACGTCAGGTTATTAAAAATAGCTACATGGATAACTAAACAGAATTAAAAAAAAAAAAGAGAAAGGAATAGGATGCTCTCAGGTGCCATTACTATATACACCACCTGTTGTACATGAAAAAAGCCTGTCCCTATTAACCAGTCATTCATCTTTATTTTTTCTAAGTGTAATCATTAAATTATAAACAACACAAGCATAAAATATGTATAACTGTATACAAAAATAAAATGAAAAATGTATGAATTATATATTTCCTTCTCGAGGACAAAATTGTTGCTAGATCACCAAGTCAAATTTAAGGACCGGTCGATTTCATGACAAAGCTATCTTGAGTGACAAGAGAGGCTGATAGCGCCAGGCAACTGACTTGCCGAGAGAGAGAGAGAGAGAGAGAGAGAGAGAGAGAGAGAGAGAGAGAGAGAGAGAGAGAGAGAGAGAGAGAGAGAGAGAAATGAAATCTGTCTGTCTAACTTCATCACACGCAAACGACCACACAGCAATATTACTAGGAGCAAAAATACCTTACCTTAGCACAACTCTCTCTCTCTCTCTCTATATATATATATATATATATATATATATATATATATATATATATATATATATATATATAACGTGTGTGTAATATACACGTACATGTAGGCTATATATGCATGTGTACATATCTTTAATGTAAAATAAGAATAATAATAGCGAAATTATTTTCAGTGCCACTATAAACTTTTCATTCAACAAAGGGCAATATAAACTGACAGTAAGCTAGTGTGACGCTCTCTCTCAACCTCTCATTATTTATGATAGGAGGTGAGGAGGTCTCTATCCTTTCGTTGTACCTCAAGGCTTCTTACTTATCAAAAAGTATATATGGTATTTAAGTCGCCAACGGCTCAGCTAGCAGTATTTAATATTAAATTAATGAATTTCTCTCTCTCTCTCTCTCTCTCTCTCTCTCTCTCTCTCTCTCTCTCTATTTAGAAAGAAAATCAAATTTAAGAGCAGTAGTAGAAATAGTTGTCTTTCATTCACCCGAGTATAAGTACAGCATGCACGCAGTGTTGTCTGTCTCCCCTCCCCCGCTTCTCTCTCTCTCTCTCTCTCTCTCTCTCTCTCTCTCTCTCTCCCCAAAACAAAAGCGCTAGATCCACAAAGCGCCTTTACCCACGGACATGACATTTCAAGCAAAATCTCAGTGATACTGTACCGTGAGTACCAGTACTACAAATTCATTCATGTCATTTCATTCATCAAAAAAAAAATCGACGAGTTTCCTAGTGTGAGAAACATTTT
>NC_089770.1:28298269-28310769 GCF_040412425.1 Macrobrachium rosenbergii | reverse complement strand
TTAAATATATAGGCTATATGTGTGGGTGTTTATGTACTATATGTGCGTGCTTAGACTATACATACATACATGCATACATACCAGGCCCCACCGGGTATATACTGATTTAAACAAACATACATAATGAAAGCGGTGCTAAAAGTGGAGGTGAATCTTGACACTGTTAATGGAATTTCTCTTCATATCTTGCAGCATCTCTTTTGATGTCCAAACTGAGAAATGAGGTAAGGCCAGATGGTTCCGAGATAAAAGGTAAGGGGAAAGAGGCGGGGGGTAGGGGGAAGGGGCCAAGTTGCTAGGAGGGAAGGCTTGGGTTAGGCCCCTACTGAAACGGTCCCTTAGGACACAACGTGACGTTACGGTCCTGAGACCACGTGAGGCACTTCACAGTTAGGATTTTTTCGTCTTCACCTTTTTTTCTTTGTTTAATTTGCAAAGTCTAGTTATTCATTATCATCCAGTTTCCTTGTACACATACACCACACACATGTATGTATGTATGTATGTATGTATGTATGTATGTATATGTATATATATATATATATATATATATATATATATATATATATATATATATATATATATATTACTAAAAGGACCTCATTCAAGTATCCGTACAGTACGGATACTTGGTAATGTGGACTGTTTGTCCAAGAAAGCTTGTAACTTTTTCTGAATAAATACTCCATTAGATATCATCCAGTTTGAATGAGGTCCTTTTAGTAATTCTACTAATACACAGAACAACTGTGTATGTGATAAAGTTAATATATATCATATATATATATATATATATATATATATATATATATATATGTATATATATATATATATATATATATATATATATATATATATATATTGTATATATAGATAGACAGATAAAATCACAATAACAAGTGATGAATATCGGTTATGCAATGTACAGCATAAGCTAAACAAACACTATATATACTGTAAATCCTGACGATTTAATATGTTGGTATTTAATAAAATTATTAATTCCCATGAATCTATTTCACGAGAGAGAGAGAGAGAGAGAGAGAGAGAGAGAGAGAGAGAGAGAGAGAGAGAGAGAGAGAGAGAGAGGTTTAACTTGGCAAAAATCCACAAATTGCAGTCGGCCATAATTAAGTATTCATAACATAACAGCAACAGGTCATTTCCTCCCAATTATCATTATCTCATAATTCATAATTGATTCTATAAAGTATAAACACTGTGGTGCTACGAAATTACCACCCTATTACGTGAGGTCCATTAATGTTGGCAAAAGCGAGGCTTTTTTGATGTGTTTATCAATCAATCTTTCACTAATATCAAATTTCTATGATGAGACATTTCAGCAGAAAACTTCCACGGCAGAACAATTGTTGGAGATTGTATACCCTTATCACGCAAAATTGATTGATTCGATGGAGATTATCTGGCGTTACAAGTACCAAGGTCACTGAGTTGCCATACAAAAGCACACGTAAAACAAAAAGTAGGGTCACCAGTTATGTCAACGTCAAATATTCTTAGAGAGAGAGAGAGAGAGAGAGAGAGAGAGAGAGAGAGAGAGAATCAGCCACACACACACCTTAATTTAGAAATATTTACGAGAAAATTGGCCAAGAAATATGCAGCTTAATCTCCCAAACATCTATGATACAGAGAGAGAGAAAAAGCAATATCATGAATAATTTCCCATTCCCCTCGTGGGGTGCGGATTACCCCGTCGAGGCCCTCCCGGTTTGATTGTATGCATTTTGGCGGAGCAATGAGCACTCTCTCTCTCTCTAGTTCTTCATTGGAGGGGTTGGTAGAGCTCTCGGCTAGCACGCTCTTGGCCCAGCGTTCGACTCTCCGACCGGCCAATGAAGAATTAGAGGAATTTATTTCTGGTGATAGAAATTCATTTCTCGTCATAATGTGGTTCGGATTCCACAATAAGCTGTAGGTCCCGTTGCTAGGTAACCAGTTGGTTCTTAGCCACGTAAAATAAATCTAATCCTTCGGGCCAGCCCTAGGAGAGCTGTTAATCAGCTCAGTGGTCTGGTTAAACTAAGATATATTTTTTTAACTCTCTCTCAATCTCTCTCCCCAATCGAGCTTCGACGCATAAAGGTCGACTAACAACCATGTATATACCTAATTCGCTGCTTAGGTTAAGAGAGGTATAGTGGTTTTTTCGGGAATCGAACGTTAGTTACTGACTGCCCCACAAAGAGAGTGAGAGAGAGTGAATATTATAGTGCGGGTATATACTGACGAACCTCGATCTAAAGAGTGACAGGCCAAGGCCGAACCGAATGACCTGCCAAGTCATGAAAGAAGTTGGAACCAAGTACTCAGTACCTGAGGTTTTCCCTGGACAGGCTTTTGAAGCCTAAAATCCTGCGAATTTTACCCTACTTCCCGACCCATCAGCCAGTCAGTCGGTACCATTTCATTTGAATTACTCCTTCGCCTTCATCAGCCGATACCGCCTTGCCTTTCACTCCGGACACCGAGGTTCTTTCCCGATGTGAGTCAGAAATTTATTTCTGTAAAGCACGTGCTCATGTGTTCATTATTTCTACATATATATATATATATATATATATATATATATATATATATATATATATATATATATATATATATATATATATATATATATATATTTCAGAAAATATACTGCTACAAGTTTTAAAGGACACATATATGCATTTCATAGCTTCAATGCTTTAAGATGTGATGAAAGAATTTATGGAGTCAGATGGAAGTAGGTCGAGAGACTCGAGGTAAAATCTTTGTGTTCAACAAATAGTTTGATTCCTCAGCAATATTGTCAGTCAGGTGATCTTCCGAAGTGTTATGTATATTCGTGAGTACGTATGTTAATTTGATCTAGATTACGCCAAAATCTGCCCTAAAAGTGAGTTTGATCGTTCATTAACGTGATAGAACTGCAGTTGTCTAGACGTAGCTTTGGAGAGGATCCAGGCTTTGAAATCGGCAGATAAGGTAGAGTTTGAAATCTCTGTTTTTATGGGAGGAAATTGAACTTGTGATTTTTACCATGATTTTCTAATCATTATGAACTTTTGAACTGGTGTGGGAGATTTAATATGAATATTCATACCTCTTTTGTATTATTGTTTTGTCATGTTACGTTTGCCATATCTTGGCTATGCATTTTACACTTTCCATTATTGTGTTTTGCATTTCATATATTTTTGGGAGTTTTCTGTCATGTTTGATTCTTCCGACAGATGTCTGTGGACAGATGTCGGTGACAGTGTGGACTGGTTCGAATAACATGTGGTAGACTGGTTTTGACATGACTAATTATTGATTTGGGGAGTATGTGTGAGTTTGGATATTTTCAGGCTATTAGCCATAGTGAGACTTTTTAATCAGAAGTGTTTTACAGTTCAGAGTTTAGTTATCTAACTCGATATTTCATTTATTATGCATTTTAATCTTTGCTTTGTTTTATTCATTTCTTGTTGGGTTATTTGAATAATAAACTTATTTTTGTAGAAACTATTGCGTTTCTTTAAATGGTCCATTTAATTGATTTGGTGAGAATGAGCGAGATTCGGGTGGGTGAACTTCGGAAAACGATGAGAGAGAGAGAGAGAGGCGATACACAGAGAGAGAGAGAGAGGTGATACACGGTGAGAGAGAGAGAGAGAGAGAGAGAGAGAGAGAGAAAGAGAGAGAGAGAAAGAGAAAATAGATGTGTTGCCGTGAGCGAACGTTCATACGCCTCCGTTTCATGATTAAAGATCGTTGGAGCACGTTACGTACACCTTCAAAAAGGTGTTAATTCTGTCCTCGTTACAGAAAAATTGGTGGCAGCATGATTTTAACGTCTTTAGTGATGACGAAAGAGGGAGATTGCTAATAGACTAATTGGTAACGTTGATGCCCAAGGCATAGGCGACTTCACCTAAGAGCTAAGGCGACGGGTCAGTGTTGAATGACTGAGTAGGTCGTGATTACGTGTGAAATGCGGGGAACCTTTCCTTTTTTTTTTTCCGTTTCTATTCGAGTACTGGGAGTGGGGAGTTGTGAAATAGATCTGGATGATCTCTAGAGCAATTTTGGGGTTAACAAAATACCCAAATAAGTGTGAATAGTGGCGATTGTGAGTTAATTACGCAAAGTGATGATTCAACTAGAAACGCGCTGGGTGTCTTTTTTGCTTCGCCGTCGAGTAGGTGACGTCACAGGCTGCACACAGCTCTGTTGAGAGATAGGTACTTCGTTTTCTGTTTCAAAATTGGTAAGTACCCCATTCTCGTAAGTTGCGCAGAACGCCGTTTTCTGTTCTTCTTTTAGAGGGGGTAACTTGTGCCTTTCTCTAGTGTTCTTTTTGGTTTCTCTTTTTATGTTGTTACGCTCAGGGCGTGTGATTACTCACAAAATGCCGGACGATGCAGCAAGCACATCCCAATCAATTGTGGTGCATAAAGTGACGAACATTAGCGCGGGAATTACAAATTTTAAAGGGTTAGTTGATGGAAAGCTAACCCAAAATATAGAAACTTTCATTGAGTCAGTGAACAATTATCTGAATTCCAAGAAAATTACGAATGGCGCTGAAGCTTTAACAGAGGCTAAATCATTTCTGGATTTAGATAAAGGAGATATTGGGAAACGAGCACGCAGTTTCGGGTTCAGAAGGTGCAAAACTTGGAATGAACTGCAGAAATTTCTACGAGCTACTTATGGCGGAGTTCAACGTGAATGCGCAGTTCGAATTTGCGAGAGTTTCTCAAAATAAAGAAGGGCAATGATTCACTAGTCACATACAGTGCGAATTTATTTGATGCAGTAGTTGAGTTAAAGAAATCTATAACAGGCTCTCCATGGGTAACTGGGAAATAATATCTCCTTAGATAATTTTGAAAGATTGTTACACTTTGCTTGCCTTTTAACGTCAGTCCCAGATGTAATTGTAGATAGTTTTGATAAGAGAATTGATCAGGATACAGATGAATCCTTTTGTTTGCACAGATTAACAAAAATCTAGCAAAATGCCCGACACTGGACAGTAGTTTTGTACAGGGAGGTGCAAAGATGTCAGCTGCGGTTTCCAAACCACAGAATAATGATAGTCGCTCGCATTCGGGAAATGATGCAACAGCGAAGACATGTGCACGAGTAGAATCGAAGAAAATTCCAGAGAGATCAGTCACAACGATACGTTGTTTTAATTGTGATAAAATAGGCCATAGTAAATCAAATTGCAGAGTGAGATATTGTTCAGTTTGCAAATCTTCAGATCATGGATGGAGATTTTGCCCAGCCACAAAGAGTAGAGATTATTCAGGGAAGTCCCGGGAGGTTTTTCTAGATATGACAGGAGAATTCCACATGATGCAAGTTCTAGATACACAAAGGAACAGCAGAATTTTCACAAGATAAGTTCGAAAACGGACACAGGATAATGACTAATCAGGTCGTAGAGTCACTAGAACCTAGGCCGATTGTACGTGGATTCTCTAATGGCAATGAAATTTCTATTTTCATTGATTCTGGTAGCTCAGTTAACTTAGTAAATGCTGACCTTTTTCACTCGAGGTTTCCAGAGTGCAAATTAGTCCCTTCTAGTGAGACAGTGTGTGATGTACAAGCGAGGAAACTGAATATTTTAGGTTCGTCATTTCTTACGCTTTGTATCGGTGGAAAGACAATAGTAGAATCATTTTTGGTCATAGAAGGATTAGCCTTAGGTGAAATGGTTTTGCTAGGACACCCTTCTTGTATGCGACATAACATCAACATTCTTACGGGAGTTCAGGGGATTACAATAGGTGAGTCAGGTTGTTTTGTTCCATATATACACAGGAAAAAACTTGTGAGAAACTTAAGACACAGTCTGAGACATGTGTAACACAGTCATTAGAGAGTGAAGATATTCCGCAAAGATCTTTCAAAGGATTTTTGTTGGAAGATGTTGAATTGCAACCGCGAGTTCCTACATTAGTTAAAGTGTCGCTGAAAGAGAAAAAGTTTCCTTCTCAAGTGTGCGTTGTTGAGGGAACTGAGAAACTCAAAGACGTTGTGAGTACGGTGTCAGTGAATGAAATTTCAGTCGCAGGCGTGACTTCAGTAGAATTAGTTAGCTATCAAGACTCAGTGAAAAATATCACAAGGGTACTTATGTAATTGATTTTGAAGAGTTTAATGAAGAGCATAAATTAGTGAGTTTTTGTGGAGACGGGAATATGTTTCCTAACGAGGAGCAACAGTTCCGAAGTCAGGTTCTACATGAACACTTTGGCTAAAGTTGATTATCCTGAATATTCAGATAAAGTAGAGAAAGTGTTGAAAGAATATCTAGATATCATTGCTTTGAAGGGAGATAAATTAGGAGTTACAGATGTTTTAGAACATTCAATCCGCCTAGAAAAGGGTACAAATCCCATATATATTCCAGCATATCGAATTCCTTTTAAGATCAGAGAAGAAGTAGAAAAAGAAGTTCAGAAGTGGGAGTCGGAAGGCATTATCAGACCGTCCAATTCTCCGTTTAATTTTCCTTTGCTTGCAGTTCCTAAGAAAGACGGTAGTATCAGAGTTTGTGTAGATTTTCGTAAATTGAATGAAAAAACATGCCCAGATAGATATCCTGTAGCTTGTTTGCCTGATTTGTTTGTTGAGATCGGTGGCAAGAATATATATTCATCTATAGATCTGATGCAAGGGTTTTTACAAGTTCCCTTTGTGAGAGTAGCCGTAAATATACAGCATTTTCGGTACCAAAGGGACATTACGAGTTTAATAGGATGCCTTTTGGATTACAAGGGTCCCCAATAACATTTACTAGACTGGTTAACACAGTACTTCATGGCTTGTTAGGAAAGTCGGTGTTTGTGTACATGGATGACATTCTCATATGCACAGATACAATTGAAGAACATCTAAAGGTGTTAAAAGAAGTCCTCAAGCGATTACGGTTCGCTGGGTTAAAGGTCAAATTGGCCAAATGTGAGTTTCTGAAGAGAAAAATTGTCTATTTAGGACATGTTATCTCTAAAGAGGGAGTTAGAGTGAATGATGAGAAAGTTAAAGCCATTGTGAATTTTCCAGTTCCCAAAACCAGGAAACAGATTCGTTCGTTCCTAGGTATGTCGGGTTTCTTTCGCCGTTTTGTGCGGAATTTTTCTACAATAGCGTCTCCATTGACAGATTTGTTACGAGAAGACGTTAAGTTTGTTTGGGGTGATAGTCAACAATTAGCTTTTGAGAAGCTTAAGAACGCTTTGGTGAACCCACCAATTTTGAAGTTTCCAGATTTTAGTCAACCGTTCACCTTAGTGACTGACGCGAGTCAGGAAGGTATAGGTGCGTGTTTGATGCAGAAATTTGAAGGGAAATTACACCCAATTGCTTTTTATAGCAGAAAGTTCAAAACGCGTGGTAGTAACGAAAGGCTGATGTCAGTTGTGGACAAGGAGGCTTTCGCAGTCGTCTCTAGCCTTGTTCATTTTAAGATGTTGTTGTTGGGAAATAAAGTTGAGATTTTTACAGATCATCAACCGTTGTTAGAGCTTTTAATAAGCCAAATTTGTCGCCCAAGAGAGCACGTTGGTTCCTAACATTGAGAGATTTTGATGCAAACCTCAAATACATTGAAGGTAAGCATAATGTAGTTGCAGATGCATTGAGCAGATATTTTCCGGTCGAGGATGAGGAAATACACACCGAATCCTGTGTGGGAGAAGAGAGTAAATATTTGGTGTCTAATGTCTCTGATATTAGTAGTTCTGAGAGATCGCATGTAGAGAACATACACGTTCCTACAGTGCATACTTCGGGGGAGAAATAGTGAGTCGGCAGTCTCGGGAGAGATTGTTATTCGTGATAGTGAGAGTAACGCTGTGTGTTATATTACGGGTGAAAATGTCACTTGGGACATAGGCTTGCTGGAACAAAAGCAAGATGAAGATAAATTGTTGTCAGATGCTAAGGCATTTCTTAGGGAATTTCACCGAAGAAAGGGTATAAGTTGCCTTTTTCTGGTCTAGAGTTGGAGAATAATTTATTGGTGAGAAAGTTAAGTATAACTTGCGAAGTACTCGAAGCATGGGTGAGATTACACAAATCATCGTGCCAGAGAGTCTAGTACCACAAGTTCTAGACATTGTACATTGTAAATTTGGTTCTCCTCATTTGGGTGTAGACAAGACGTATGAAAACGTCAGGTCAAAGTTCTTTTGGAAAAATATGTTTTCCGCAGTAGAAGCCTTTGTGAAGAAGTGTGCTATTTGCAATGCGAATAAGCCAGCGACGACAGTGTCGTGTCGTTTGGGTTCATATCCCATACCACATAGGCCGTTTCAGAGAGTGCATATGGATATTCTGGGTAACTTCTCAGAGTCCGCTTATGGTTATAGACATTTATTAGTAGTTGTTGATGAGTTGACTCGCTTTGTCGAGATTTTCCACTGAAATACAAATCAGCTGAGGAAGTTGCTATAGCGTTTTTTAAGGGGATAATTTGTCGATATGGTGTTCCAGAATGTCTGATCACAGACAATGGTAGGGAGTTTATTAATAAGACTTTAGACGGTCTTGCTAATTTGTTGGGGATAAAGAAAGTATCTATAATCCCGTATAGACCTGAAGCGAATGGGTTGTGTGAGAGGGCGAATCGGAAAGTAATCGAAGCTTTGCGCATGACGGTGGGAGGTTCCGATACACATTGGGACAGATCTTTGGATGAAGTGCGATATAGTATCAATACTATGATGAATGACACAATTAAGATATCTCCAGCAGAAGCTTTGTATGGATACAAGTTGAAAGGACCTTTTGATTTGTTACCAGAGTGTGTTCAGGGTGATGTTACGGTCACTTCGTTGATAAATACAGCGAGAGAAAGATTTGCACGTATCAGTAAAGAACTTGAACTTAGTTCGCGTGCAATGGTAGAGAAAAGTAACGCGAAATCGAGGGGAGTAGCTTTTTCGATGGGTGATAGAGTGTTTGTTAAAGTGAATGTTCGGAATGATCTGAATTATAAATTAAGTCCGAAGTTCCACGGACCTTTTGAGATTGTAGAGATCAAAAGAGGGAATAGATTTGTAGTTAAAGATGTAAATACTGGAGTGACGAAATTGACCCATATTTCGAAGTTAAAGAAAGTTGGGATGTAATGGAACGTTTGTATATAGTTAGAGGGATAGATGGGTTAATATTTGTATATATATGATATTTTTTTTTTTTTTTTTTGTCTCTTGTTCATTTTGGATGTTGAAGTTCTTAATCATTTGTTTTCGAATGATTTTAGAAGTTGAGACATGGGCTAATTTCATACGAGATTTGACCCGTGTGTTAGTGTGTTGT
Organism: Macrobrachium rosenbergii; assembly: GCF_040412425.1. NCBI lineage: Eukaryota > Metazoa > Arthropoda > Malacostraca > Decapoda > Palaemonidae > Macrobrachium > Macrobrachium rosenbergii. The sequence continues at coordinate 28,301,439 of NC_089770.1, read as the reverse complement.
TGTGTTATGATGTATTTCATCATCTGACGCAATGTGTGTGTTGTTTAGGATTTTTTTTTGGGGAGGTACTTGGTATATCGGACCGAACAAGTCTGATCTTTTTTTTCGGGTTGGGAGATCGTGTTTGAGTGTTTGGATTTTTTTTCCCAGTTTTTTTTTTTTTTTTAAATAAAGGGAGCTGTATTGTGAGTAATTGTAATTGTTATGATCATGGGAGCGATTGCCATTACGTCAATTGCTATTTTGTTGAGAGTTAGTCAGGTGTTGCGAAATATTTGCTAACCAGAGTAGAACTTTCATGTCTTTTACGAGATATGATACCTTTTAGTGTTCGGATAAGATTCTCGAGTATTTTTTTTCTGTTTGGATAGAATTTTTTTTATGAGTGAGTTCCGTAGAGTTGTTGTGCTTAGTAGTGAGTTGACCGTGATTATTCTGAGATACAAACTTGGAATTAGTTCACATTGTGAGTGTTTGATTTTTGCATTAGTAGTTTTGGTTTGGTTCAGTAACATGAAACCTTTTTGTTATTAGACCTTTTTCGAGTGTTTTTGGGAGACTCAGTAGTGACATGGGATAGATTAGAAACCATGTTCATTTTGGGAGATCAATATCAAGGTTCAGGAGTTGATTATAAGACGAGTTGTGCTTTAGTTAGAGAGAAGTGTGTGTGACAGTAGTATTTTCCAGTTGTGAGTTGTGTCTGTGGGTGGTTGTGAATTATCATTGGTTCATAGACAGACTCCGACAGAATGTGACTTTAGACAGTTCCTGCGAGATTACCACATCGAGTCCACCAGTACTCTTCCTGCTGTGTTTTTGCAAGGAGTATGCAGTTACAATGATGTGCCAGAGCAACAAGTCGACGACATTCGTTCATCGAGGGTCCGAGCAGTTCGATTCATCCTGCAGAATCCTGTCTACGGAATGTCTCGTACTTAGCCGTGCTGTATTCAACAGTTCCGAGAAGATAATTATGCGTCATACGCATAACGAGCATTTGGTAGTGGAGGTACCTACAACCAAGGTGCCAATGACGGTTCCACCGTTGGAAGACATTGACGATTCCGTGATGTTCCAGTATCAGGAATATATTATGCCGACAATTTTAATTGTCTTAATAGCTATTTTACTGATAATTCTTGTTGTGGGGGTAGTAAAGCTTATTCGTGTTTGTAAGATTACATGTAAAGGCTCTAAGAACTCAACCCCAGTGACTTTGGAAGTGCGTCATGAGAGCAGTCCTTAAAGCTGCAGTGCAGTAGACATTGCTGATTGAGCATAGCTCTATTCTGTTATGTTTTATACATATGCTTTTGTTTTAGTTTGCCGTTAAGGAGAGCGAGACGCTCTTATGTGGTGGCCGAGCTCTATTTCAGAAAATATGGCTGCTACAAGTTTTAAAGGACACATATATGCATTTCATAGCTTCAATGCTTTAAGATGTGATGAAAGAATTTATGGAGTCAGATGGAAGTAGGTCGAGAGACTCGAGGTAAAATCTTTGTGTTCAACAAATAGTTTGATTCCTCAGCAATATTGTCAGTCAGGTGATCTTCCGAAGTGTTATGTATATTCGTGAGTACGTGCGTTAATTTGATCTAGATTACGCCAAAATCTGCCTAAAAGTGAGTTTGATCGTTCATTAACGTGATAGAACTGCAGTTGTCTAGACGTAGCTTTGGAGAGGATCCAGGCTTTGAAATCGGCAGATAAGGTAGAGTTTGAAATCTCTGTTTTTATGGGAGAAAATTGAACTTGTGATTTTTACCATGATTTTCTAATCATTATGAACTTTTGAACTGGTGTGGGAGATTTAATATGAATATTCATACCTCTTTTATATTATTGTTTTGTCATGTTACGTTTGCCATATCTTGGCTATGCATTTTACACTTTCCATTATTGTGTTTTGCATTTCATATATTTTTGGGAGTTTTCTGTCATGTTTGATTCTTCCGACAGATGTCTGTGGACAGATGTCGGTAGACAGTGTGGACTGGTTCGAATAACATGTGGTAGACTGGTTTTTTACATGACTAATTATTGATTTGGGGAGTATGTGAGTTTGGATATTTTCAGGCTATTAGCCATAGTGAGACTTCTTTAATCAGAAGTGTTTTACAGTTCAGAGTTTAGTTATCTAACTCGATATTTCATTTATTATGCATTTTAATCTTTGCTTTGTTTTATTCATTTCTTGTTGGGTTATTTGAATAATAAACTTATTTTTGTAGAAACTATTGCGTTTCTTTAAATGGTCCATTTAATTGATTTGGTGAGAATGAGCGAGATTCGGGTGGGTGAACTTCGGAAAACGATGAGAGAGAGAGAGAGAGAGGTGATACACAGAGAGAGAGAGAGAGAGAGAGAGAGAGAGAGAGAGAGAGAGAGAGAGAGAGAGAGAGAAAGAGGAGAAAAATAGATGTAAGTGTTGCCGTGAGCGAACGTTCATACGCCTCCGTTTCATGATTAAAGATCGTTGGAGCACGTTACGTACACCTTCAAAAAGGTGTTAATTCTGTCCTCGTTACATATATATATATATATATATATGGTGCAGATCAAAACATATAGGTAGACAAAATATAATGATTGTTTGAATATAGCTAATAACACTGCCGTCACAACACCTAGGTTATTGACGCCGTCAAAAATCAATAAAAAAAAGGAAACTAAAAATAAATAATTAACTTTAAAAGTAGTTTCATATGACAAATATCTAAACAAATTATATATACATATATATGTGCTATATAATCATATCTATTCACACATAATATCTATACATACACATTGCACGTGTATCAGTTGCGTGTATGGGTGTAAGAAGGACAGAAGAGAGAGAGAGAGAGAGAGAGAGAGAGAGAGAGAGAGAGAGAGAGAGAGAGAGAGAGAGAGAGAGAGCAACAACGACCCTTTTGATATATACGCGTACTTACACTAACTCAACATCCTTGTAAACAAACAAGCTAATGCACACACAGAAAAGATCCCTGCCTCCTCCCAGACTCCCTGTGAAAAAGAACCTATCTCCCTACTCCCCCTACCCCCTTCAATGACCGCTACCCTATATTCACCCTCCAAAGTAACGAATAGTCTCCCTTTCTTCCTCACCCTAGGGCGGCTCTCTCTCTCTCTCTCTCTCTCTCTTTCTCTTCCTTAAATCC
>NC_089770.1:28275769-28295769 GCF_040412425.1 Macrobrachium rosenbergii | reverse complement strand
AATTATTTCGTAGTTCCAATCTAAAATTGTTTTTGTGTGTACATGTACAGGGAGTCAACTTTCTACAAAAAGCGTGAAACGAAATAGAAGAATGCATATACAAATACATACATATATAGATAAACACACATATATATGTATACACATGCATATATATATATATATATGTATATATATATACTATATGTATACATATACAGTATATGTATTTATACTATATATATATATATATATATATATATATATATATATATATATATATATATGAGAGAGAGAGAGAGAGAGAGAGAGAGAGAGAGAGAGAGAGAGAGAGAGAGAGAGAGAGAGAGAGAGAGAGAGGTGTTACTACAATCACCACATACATGCAAACATGATGCGTAGTCTTGCATGCAATTACTATCTGTATATCCATCTATATATCTGTCTATTTAACCATCATTATATATATAAATATATATATATATATATATATATATATAAATATATATATATAATATATATATATTGATATTATATATTTCATCACCACACAACCTTAATATGTTTCTTACAATATTCACTTCAAAATCAAACTCAGCAAGACTCTATTAATTAAATTCCGCCTCAGATTAAAAAAAAAAACATATAAACACCTGTCACAAGGCATTGTTATATTTCAATACAAACTAAATCATTTTCACGCCTCACAAGTACCTGTTGCAAGCCACCTTAAGGGTGCACATGTTCCGTCAGAGCCACTCTTACGAGCACACTTTTTATCACATAGCCTAGTTAGTAGTTCAAGGCTCTCATAACATCTACCAGACTGTGAGGTTTCCGTTACAAAAATGAGACTGTATCCTTATCTCTAGGTCTTGTAAGCTCTTTTACAGAAATAAAAACACGAAAATTCCACTATACAGCAATGATAAAAAAAAATTTATGGGTCCGGATCTATACCAAATTCTAACCAACTGCTCCTTGAACATTAGCCCACCAATCCACAAAATTTCTCTGAAATCCACAGACCACTTCTGGGGATATCTTGTGGACAGACAGACACGGTTGAATGCAGATCATCCACACAACTTCGTTGGCTGAGAACTTCCAACGACATACAAGACCTCATGGCACTCTCAACAATCACCACCAAAGGAATTCCCAGACACTGGAATACAAAGGATCTTGAACGATGGAAGTAAAGTTGAACGAATGGTGTTTATTGCTTAGAGAGAGAGAGAGAGAGAGAGAGAGAGAGAGAGAGAGAGAGAGAGAGAGAGAGAGAGAGAGATTTAGAGTGGATTTACCAAGCATAAAGTCAGGAAAAAAAATTTCATCACTACTTAAATGTGCACTACGCATAACACATATCTGAATGGGCCATTCACTTTCTCGGGAGGCTTTTATAGGTGATGAGGCCTATCTGCGAAAACTAGAACAAATAAACTGTTGGTAACAGAAACGGAAATTTACAAAAAAGCAATGTATTAGATTTGCAAATGACGTTGAAAGCATATGTACCTATATATATATATATATATATATATATATATATATATATATATATATATATATATATATATATATAACAAAGAAATCATAAACGTCCAGCTCATAAAAATAATAAAAAACAGGTCTTAAAATATCGATTGGCACGGCCCGACTTTAATTAAACCTGCCAAACACAGAAATGTCACTTTTTTCTAACTAAGTGACAGTCGCACTTTCACTGTTTCTCGACCGCATGTGGAATGCTAACTAAGGGATTGTACATACATACATACATACATACCCCGCAGCATGCCAGCAAGAACGCTTTGCATATAAGGAAAATGCAACATCATTCCTTCTGTCGGGGGCAAACAGGAGAGAGAGAGAGAGAGAGAGAGAGAGAGAGAGAGAGAGAGAGAGAGAGAGAGAGAGAGAGAGAGAGAGAGTTGAGAGAGTTGATCCATCTGTTGAAATGTTGCCAGAAACAACCTCAACAATGTAAATATATATATACATTATATACATAATTATACATACATATATTTATATACACATACATATATTTATATATACATATATATATATATATATATATATATATATATATATATATATATATATATATATATATACATTATGTTGCATATCCTAATTATATATCAATAAGCAAATTAGCATATCGATTATAAATAAATTTACGTTGACACACAATGATATCCATAATAACTTGTTAAGAGCCTCTAGAGTAACCAGACAGGAAAATATAAACTAAATGAATTACTATATCCTTTATCCGTATCAAAAATAATTTCAATGTGTCGGAGCAAAAATATCATTGAAAAAATCTAGAACTTTTAATAATAATAATAATAATAATAATAATAATAATAATAATAATAATAATAATAATAATAATAATAATAATACCCATCATCAAGAAGCTTTGATTTATAGTGCCATTGTCAGTGCCACTTTACAAAGCGAAAGTTGGATTGTGTTGTTGTTTTATGACACGCTGACAGACAGACAAACAAACAAACGACAGACTCCAAAAACACACAAAGGACAGGAAATACTTTAATATGAAAGGGGCCGCTTACAATCAGCCCACTTGACTGAATTAAAATTCTTAGTCATAAAACAACACCACAATCCAACTTTCGCTTTGCAATGTGGCACTGAGAATGGCGCTGTAAATCAAAGCTTCTTGATGATGGTATTATTATTATTATTATTATTATTATTATTATTATTATTATTATTATTATTATTATTATTATTATTATTATTATTATTATATACAAATGAAACAAGATTGATAGGCTACTAACTGTGTCTTAAAGCTTCCAAAACACAGATTATTCATACGTGGAAAAGAATAAACAGCAAACAATACAATATAAAAAATATAATTAGCTATAAACAATGAACACACAAAATAAATCCATAAAGAGACGGTAGTTGAAAGTGCCATATAAATCAGAAAGAATACAAAGTTTCATGATATCACTTACCATGGATAAGTCTTTATTATTATTATTATTATTATTATTATTATTATTATTATTATTATTATTATTATTATTATTATTATTATTTCAGTAGATGAAACCTATTCACATGGAACAAGCACACAGGAGCAACTGACTTGAAAGTCAATCTTCCAAAGCAAGTTGGTTTCATCCCATCCATCGCAGACCCCACACTGCAGCAGTAACTGATCATGATACAGATCCAGTGATGTTTCATCGCCCCAGGTGAGACACGAACCCGCTACATCTGAGTAGCATTCCGCGACACTCACCACTATACCAGCACACCAGTATTTACTGTTTACTATTTACTGAGTCAGAGTTATTTTATTTCAATAAAGCAGTACGTTCTAGAAACGTATTAGATACTGATATGATACCAATAAATCGACCCAGCATTTGCGCCCGCAAGCCCATATGGTGTAAGCATAAGTTTGGGGCAATGGAGAACACAACAAATAAGTTATTCGATTCATTTTATGACGCAAACTCTTCGGGGGGGAGGTCCTCGGTCTCTACTGCACATATGCATCAGTGTTTTTTCTTCTTTTCTGGACTGACGGTAAATATCTGCAGCCGACATCAGTGAATCGTTCACCTTGCTACTGATTGGCTGGTCCATCTGAATCGTAACCTCTGATTGGTGGTCAGCGGCATGAGCTTCCGTCAATCACGATGAGCTTCACTGATATCGACTGCTAAAAAAAAAACAGTCTCTAACGCTAGTTTGGCTATCCTTTACTTCTTTAACAGCTTACTAGCAGTAGTTATCCTACGAAGCACTGACTTTCCGTACTAGTGTGTCTGGCATATACACGAACTTTAAATGAACTTTTAAGAATATCATCCGACTCCGTATGTCGCTGATAAATATCCTTCATTTGTGGAATAATAATAAAATAATAATAATAATAATAATAATAATAATAATAATAACTGATGTGTGGAGAACTCTGGATCTTTTGACAAAAACATCAACAGTTTCTGTATACAGGAGTATAAATATGGGAGACATTATATAAGCACAGGCTAAACTTGTATATAATAATAATAATAATAATAATAATAATAATAATAATAATAATAATAATAATAATAATAATAATAGAAATTACCCTAACGTTGTGTTCTCGATAGATGAAAAAATCTTCGTTTTGAATGCTTGCCTGTCATACATGTAATTACAATAGTAATAATAATAATAACAATTATAAGAATAAGTATAACAATAAAACTCATTGCTCTCCTGAGTCGATATATTAATGTGGCCCCAAATTCAATAAAAAATATCATTATCATCATCATTATTGTCACCCATATACGAGGTCTCCACGATACCAAAAGGATGATTAATACAACACGTTCTCTGTCTATTTCCCTTTCAGAAAAGATCCAATATACGAATAGAAATTCCCCGTAGGAGGATAGTGCCTTCGGCCCTTAGCTGCACCCCTTTCGTTCCTTTCACTGTACCTCGTTTCATATTCTCTTTCTTCCATCTGACTTTCCACCCTCTCCTAACAATTGAATCATAATGCAACTGCGAGGTTTTTCTCCTGTTACCCCTTTCAAACCTTTTACTGTCAATTTCTGTTTCAGCGCTGAAAGATCTCATAGGTCCCAGTGCTTGGCCTTTGGCCTAAAAAATTTCCGTTTCAGCAGTGAATGACCTCAATTCTATATTCAATACACGAGTAGTAAAAATCTTTTGTGAAGACTGGAAACCTGGTTTTCACTTCCGTGGTTCATCGCAGCGTTAACCTGAAACCTGCTGGTCTCGCAAAGTGAGTAACTGGCACCATAATTAGGATACACTGAAGCCTCGACCTTCACGGAAGTATCAATGACATATCCACGTCCATGTAAGAATTAACTAGCTAATTAACTCCAAACATGCTGCAACACCACTTAATCAACATTATGGGGAAAAATTGGCAAAATTAACGCACAAACGAGGACAAAAATGATAGCTCAATATATATGTAATGAGGAAATGACAGCTCAGAGTACAAGTAATGACAAATTGACAACTCATTATACGTACAATGGCATAAATGACAACTCACAATACACAAGAGAAAAATGGCCGCTCTAATGTACAAACAATGACGAAATGAGTCCAACATACATATGACAAAATGCCAGCTCGGTGTACATGTGCCGAAATGAACTCGCTTGGCATATGACGAAAAATGACAGCTCAATATACAGATAAAGACAGCCTTGGCAACTCATATACATATAATAACAGAGCAGCGGCCCAGAGACAGAAGGTCCACACTAGGCCTCCTACTCTCTTTCAGGGGCCTGTAAGCTTAGCTTGGATAAAAAAAAAAAACTATGTGCTAGTACAAGGTTAGCCTCGTCTCAGTGGCTTCCATCGAGTCCAGAGGTCCACATCAAGCATCTTATCTCCGTGCTTATTTATAATAATAACAATAATCATCATAATAATGAAAATGACCTTTAAAAGGTACAGAAACTTCACAACTTCTTGTAATCTTTACCAATACATCTCGTCATCCTCCGTATCTGTAATGCAACTGTAAAACATACAATAACGATAATAATAATAAAAAATAATTTAGCCTCATAATTAGCGAAGTGACCCAAAGAGGTGAGTCACTATAACTTTCTACCACAAATGGGATGAATCTTGTGCTTTCTTTACATTCATAACAGTGGCAACAGCGAATAAGTCACAAAAATCTTAATCCACAACCAACTGAAATTGATCATAATGTCCAGTTTATACACACTCGCAAACTTATTCAAAAATTACCTCCACCGATAGTGTCAGTGCTCTAATATATATATATATATATATATATATATATATATATATATATATATATATATATATATATATATATATATATATATATACATATACATATATATATATATATGTGTATACATATATATAAATAAATATATACATATATATGTATATATATATTATATAAATATATATATATACATAATATATATACATATGCATCTATTTATATATGCATGTATTTATAATAATAAATCTATATATATATATATATATATATATATATATATATATATATTATATATATATATTATATATATATTATATATATAATATATATATGTATCTATATATATATATATATATATATATATATATATGTGTGTATGTGTATATAGTGTCTATAGTTGTATGCGTGTGTTTGTGTAAAGCAACACACACATAATCACATATAGAAGTGTAGAAGCATTTAACAGCCAGACAAATGCTCCAATTCCCTTGACCATAAGACTCCTCGGCTGACTGCTCATTGATTAGGAAATCAATTACTCTCGAGACTAAATGGGTTTAAAATCAACTGCCATGACTTCGCCCTTATACAGACGCAAGAAAAACATCAATTTTGCAAACAATGACAATCTAATGCAATGCCAGTGGTATAAGACGGTGAGCTGTAATGCTTATTTACATTAACTCATAAGAGACACGAACCAGAGAAACATAATACATACACATATACTATAATATATAGCTGAGAGAACTGCATAACTTTATTTGTGCTTATGTTTCAAGACATCTGTCTCATTATCAAAGCAAAGAAACTTAAAATTACAATCAAAATATATAAAAAAGTTATACAAAAGAAAGACAAAATTGTATAACTTTTTTTTATACACATATATTATAATATTATTATGGATATATATATATATATATATATATATATATATATATATATATATATATATATATATATATATATATATATATATATATATATATATATATATATATATATATATATATATATACATATATATATAGAGAGAGAGAGAGAGAGAGAGAGAGAGAGAGAGAGAGAGAGAGAGAGAGAGAGAGAGAGAGAGAGAGAGAGAGACATTATCTGTTTTTAACGATAGATCAAAAGATAAATTCATTATTATTATTATTATTATTATTATTATTATTATTATTATTATTATTATTATTATTATTATTATTATTATATTAAATTTAGGCCAAAGATCAAGCACTGTTACCTATGAGATCCTAGTTATCATTATTAAAAATGTCATCATTATTAAAAAAAATATCATTCCTAAAGAAAATGTGTTTTCAACTGTGCCAAATACCTTGTAACAACGATATTATGGAAAGTATTAAGGATAAGAAGAAGAAAAACAAAAACAGCTGTCTTTCAATTGCAGCAAATATATTGTAGCAGTAACAACATCATGGGACACATATAGGGAAATGATTAGAAAACATACAAAAACAATAACAGCAAGAACAACTGAAAAATCGCCCGAACACCATCAATACCCGTAACAACGACCCTTCCCTTTACAGGCACACGCAGGCAGGCACAGTGAGCCCCAAACTCAACCCCCAATCACCCAGGACAAGAAAATTGGCCCAAATTAACAGGTAAATCAAAAAGACCTAACAACCATCTCCTTTAAAAGGTGCCAAAGCGCATTTTTTCTATCCACCTCCTTTAACCTTCATCTCGGCGATGCCCCATGCCCATATTGGATCTCCGGTGGCCCTTCCCAAATTTGGGAAAAGGATTGCCGAGGCCCCGGGACTAGATAGAGGTGATTCAGACTTGGGAAAAAAAAAAAAAAAAAAAAAAGTTAGACTACAAGGCATGCTCGCTCGTAGTAAGGCCGCCAGCCTGCTGGAAGAAACTTGTTTGCGAGGCTCGTTTAGAAAGAAAACAAGGCATTTGATGAATGATATGTTCCATTATTTGAGCATGAATTTATCTCCCCCGTAAGGATAGTGCCGTCTGTGCACTAAATGCGGTGTACCGTAGGCATTACTTAAGGTTCTTTGCAGCGTCCCTTCGGCCCCTAGCTGCATCCCCTTTCGTTCCTGTTACTGTACCTCCTTTCATATTCTCTCTTCCATCTTGCTCTCCACCCTCGCATTACAGTTTGTTTTCTAGTAGAACTGCGAGGTTTTCCTCCTGTTACACCTTTCAAACCTTTCTACTCTTTAGTTTCCTTTTCAGGTGAATGACCTCATAGGTCCAAGTGCTTGGCCTAAATTTAATATAACAATAATAATAATAATAATAATAATAATAATAATAATAATAATAATAATAATAATAATAATAATGAATTTATCTCTTGATCTATCGTTAAAAACAGGTAATGCATCTTTCTCGCTCTCCTCTCTCTACATACATACACATATATTACACACACACATATATATTCTATATATATATATATATATATATATATATATATATATATATATATATATATATATATATATATATATATATATATATATATATATATATATAATAATTAAGAATTAGAGAATTTATTTCTGGTGATAGAAATTCATTTCTCGTCATAATGTGGTTCGGATTCCACAATAAACTGTAGGTCCCGTTGCTAGGTAACCAGTTGGTCCTTAGCCACGTCAGATAAATCTAATCTTTCGGGCCAGCCCTAGGAGAGCTGTTAATCAGCTCAGTGGTCTGGTTAAACTAAGATATACTTAACTTTTCCCAGACGGTAGGACAAGTAGCAGAAAGAAGCCGCCAACTGAAATGCAACATTCTCTTCCTTTCTCTGTGTTCCCGAGCCATCTGACCTGCGGGTTAGTTATGACTTTTTGGCAGTTATGCCTTTCTCGGGCGCCTCAAAAAAAAAAAAAAATAAAAAGAAAACATTGGAGACAAGAAGGCTACTTCAGGGAAGCCCTTCTCAGAAAGTCACTTTCCTCTTGTCAGTTCCCTTTGCCGTGACACTTCTTGGCCGGAGGAAAAACTCCTCGCCTCCTCTTGAAACTTTCCCTCACTCGACTTGCTGCTGCTGCCTTGTTCTTCTACTCCTTGAGCTGCAGAAGTCGCAGTAAGCCTTTTTCCCACAAGTGGGTCCTGGAAAATCGAACACGAGTCCCTCCGGCGCTCACCATTCACTGTGCTACGAGGCCAGAGCGAGATAATTGAGCAACTGTGAAATGAACGGAACTGGTGCTGTTCCGTGGAAGTGATTAGTTGATGAAATTGCTTTTGGACTGCTGGTTTTAGTTTTCTGTAAAAGAAAACTATTGTGCCGGCTATGTCTGTCCGTCTGCCCTCAGATCTTGAAAACCACTGAGGCTAGAAGCCTGCAAATTGGTACGTTGATCAGGTACGTTGATCATCCACCCTCCAGTCATCAAAATACAAATTGCAGCCCTCTAGCCTCAGTAGTTTTTATCTTATTTAAGGTTAAAGTTAGCTATAATCGTACTTATGGCAGCGCTATGGGTACCAACAACAAGGGCCACCACCGGACCGTGGCTGAGTTTCATGGGCCGTGGCTGAGGCCACCACCAAACAGAAATCTCGTTTACGCCGAGAAAACTTCGGCGCATTTTTTACTTGTTATTTTATATGCTGATATAGACTGGTTCTAATTACCTGATAACGGTGTCATTTGCTGTTAATTAACTCGAGCTGTCGAATGAACCTGAAATAAATAAAACGCCCCTCATCTCCGAATTAAGTGAAGTTTTCCAAACTTGATCTGGTCCGAACTCTTTAAGACTGCTTCCAAAGAACTGAATCAGTTTTCACAAGAGAGAATTAAACAGTTCCTGAGAATGCATACCTTCACCAGAGAAAAAAAAAGAAAAATAGAACTGATTCTTAATTCTTATAATTTATGTCACTTTATATTAGGTCTGCTGCCCTCCACTAAATATGTTTGAGTTTCTCCACCGCATTTTAATAATAATAATAATAATAATAATAATAATAATAATAATAATAATAATAATAATAATAATAATAGAATGTTTAGCCTCTAGAAAGAATAAGCTGCCTGATGTGAACTTGTGGACTTCTGGACTCTGCTCTGCCAGTAGAGACTGACTTGGTGCATAGCCCACCCTTCCACAAGATTCCACCAAAATCCATCAACAACTTTAGAGAAATCTCTATACAGACAGACAGACAGACAGACAGAAAGACAGCCACGAGTGAATATATCATCCAGTTGGCAGAGGTCACTATATACTCCATATAAGGCTTCGCACTGATCTCTGGGAACCTGGTAACACCTGGTAACACCTGGTTACGTCATGCGCCTTTTATTTATCTTGCTATTATTGTGGCTTAAGGGATTCGGAAAGAATAGGGTTTATGAATGTGATATGAGTAATGTACCCATGAAATGAATCAGTGTGTCGTTATCATCATTTGTCAAATATCACTGTCAGTGAGGGATTACTATTATATTATTCTCATTCTTCCCAAGACTTTGGCTTGAATTACTCCCACACTTTTGAAGATGGAACTTTGAATATAGCAACCAGTAGGGCCATGATAGGGAAAGAAAATTTCGATGAATCGATTAAAGTTATTGCGGTATTTCCCTGTCCCTTACCCTACCCTCCCATATGGAGCATACACACACACACACACACACATACACATATATATATACATACATACATACACATAGCCTACATGCATACTTATATTTTAAAAGACCAATGGAGCACATCTGTCTTTTACATAAGTGTTTTGTATGGGCCTTTACAACTTCATAGAACACTGTTAGATTACAGAAAACAAGACATCCATATACATAATACACGCACGCACACACACACACACACACATATATATATATATATATATATATATATATATATATATATATATATATATATATATATATATATATATATATATATATATATATATATATATATATATATATATATATATATATATATATATATATATATATATATATATATATATATATATAAGACAATTACTTGCTAGTGCTTACTAACATCAGACAAAAATTGAAGGTAGTTTATTCAACCTTGTTATCAAAAGTGGCACACACAGGTAGTCACACAGCATGTGAAATTTTCAAGAAATACTTTATACTCTGGTGGAAAAGCAGGTTCTGCTTTTTTCAGTGACATCGGGTAATCTATCATCCTTTGGCAAGGATTGACTGTGTCATGGCGAGGGAACAATGGCCAGCCATTTCATTGTGACAATGGCTGATACCAAAGCTATCACTCTCTCAGTGTTGTACTTTCAAGTGTTGTTTCATGCGAAAAGATTGATTAGATGTTTTAACTCATTTGCATGTAATGCTTACTCACACAGATACACACACAATATATATATATATATATATATATATATATATATATATATATATATATATATATATATATATATATATTATATATATATATATATATATATATATATATATAACTTCCCTGTTGGGTAAGGTAACTCCAGAGCGTTTTGAACTTTTGATTTGTAGCAGTTCTTTTGGGCTGAGATTGTTAGCCCATGTCCTTCTAAAGTCTTGCAGTGAGCTAAAAACTAGGTATCTGATTCACTGCTTAATGAACAAAGGCTCGGTCCTGCTGACCCTTAATGACCTCAGCAGTGAACTACGTATCTCTTGTTTTCTGACTCTGGTCGGTCACAACAAGATTGGGGAAGGGCACATACTAAAATATAAGACAAGGGTTCCTCGAAATGAAAGAGTCTTCCGAAAGGAAAGGTCCTCAGCATGAAACTGGGCTAACAACTTCGACCTCTAAGACCTCTAAGAGGGATGACAAATATATGTGTGTGAGTGTATTTATATACATATATATTATATAATATATAAAATATACTGTATATATATATATATAGGTTCATTGTGTATATATGTATAATATATAACATACAGTATATACTGTATATATACTATATAATATATAATATATATACTGTATATTATATAATATATATATATATATATATATATATATATACATATATTATATAATATATAACATATATATGGTATATATACCATGTAATATATAGTATATATACTGTATATATTATATAATATATATATATATATATATATATATATATATATATATATATATATATATATATATTATATATATATACTGCATATATCTATAATATATATATATATACTGTATAAGTGTGTCAATTACTACGTACGTGTTTAATAAATCATCTAGAAAAACACAACTAATTTTTCACGCATGCATACTTGGTCAACGGGCTTGTATGTACGCACACATATTAAATTATATGACTAATAGCTTATGTTGCCATTTCGTGTTGAAGTGATATATTGCGCATCCACTCATTTTCAGCTGCGAGGCCACACCCTGCCTGCATTAACATGCAGCTTCACTACCATTAGGAGTGAAGGAAATACTGGTGTTGTCAGCAGGTTGCATTTTAGCGCGGCCTTTTGCAAGTGAAGGACGAGGTCACTGCTCCATTCAATATAGAATTTAGGCCAAAGGCCAAGCGCTGGGACGCAAGGGGTCATCCAGCGCTGAAAGGGAAACTGACAGAAGGCTTGAAAGATGTAACAGGAGGAAAATCTCGCAGTTGCACTATGAAACAATTGTTAGAGAGGTGGAAAGTCAGATGGAAGAAAGAGAATATGCACGGAGGTGCAGTAAAAGGAATGAAAGAACTTGCAGTTAGGGGCCGAAGGAACGCTGCAAAGACCCTCACGTAATGACTACAGTGTACCACGTGAGGTGCACTGACGGCACTATCCCCCTACGGGAGTCTCTCTGCTCTGTACGAAATCTCTACATGATCCCAATGCGCGCCCTTCATTGATTTCATTTCAGTTTTAGTTTTCCGTAAAAGAAAACTATTGTGGCGGCTTTGTCTGTCCGTCCGCCCTCAGAGCTTAAAAACTACTGAGGCCAGAGGGCTGCAAATTGGTATGTTGATCATCCACCCTCCAATCATCAAACATACCAAATTGAAGCCCTCTACCCTCAGTAGTTTTTTTTACTTTATTTAAGGTTAAAGTTAGCCATAATCGTACATCTGGCAACGATATAGGACAGGCCACCACCGGGCTGCGGGTAAAGATTCGTGGGCCGCGGCTCATACAGCATTATACCGAGACCACCGAAAGATAGATCTATTATCGGTGGCCTTGATTATACGCCGCACAGAAAACTCGATTGCGCTGAAGAAACTTCGGCGCATTTTTTACTTGTTATATTTTAGTTTATGTTTAGGCTGAAATATATACGCAGAATCTTCCGGCCACTTTTACCAGATAGGCTACACTGTGTTTGTGAAGGGGCTGGGACCTTTAGTGGTCGAAGTTTGGTTACTGCTGACGCCACTGCCGTAAAACTTTTTTTTTTTAATCTTCCGTGCTCGAATTTGGTTTGTATTGAATATTGAATTGACTATTGAATTTGGGCCAAAGGCCAAGCACTGGGAGCTATGAGGTCATTCAGCACTGAAACGGAATTTAACAGTAAAAGGACTGAAAGGTGTAACAGGAGGAAAACCTCCCAGTTGCACTATGAATCAATTGTTAGGAGAGGGTGGAAAGAAAGATGGAAGAAAAAGAATATGGAAGGAGGTACAGCAAAAGGAATGACGGGGACGCTGCAAAGAACCTTAAGTAATGCCTACAGAGCACCGCATGAGGTGTACTGGCGGCCCTACCCCCCTACGGGGAATTAGGTTTGTAGCTTACATAATTGCCTGTTTCTTACATCTATAAACATATGATCTACAAATTTTTTTCCGTAGATGTGTGATTTATTACATGAATACATAGTTACTGTTTTATTCTGTTGAATTTCTGGTTGCAATGTGGGTAACATCAACTGAATATTGTTCATCTAATTAGCAGCAGCAGCTAGGGAGTTGAAGGCATTCACACAGGATTCTGTAGGTGTAAGGACACTGAATTATTCATCCGCTTAATATAAAGGGATGATGGGGAATAATTTGATTTCTTAAGTCTCTTATGATACCGGTAATACTGGCGCTAAAGAGGCTTTATATACATACATACTGTACATACGTACAATACATATATATATATATATATATATATATATATATATATATATATATATATATACAAATATATATATATATATATATATATATATATATATATATATATATATATATATATATATATATATATATATATATATATAGAAATCATCAACACACAATCACGTGTGGAACAGAACTAAATTTCTGACTCACGTCGTCGTAATATACATATATATATATATATATATATATATATATATATATATATATATATATATATATATATATATATATATATATATATATATATATATATATAATATCATCATGGATATCATATGACTGGTTTCATCCCATCGGGGAGAGGATGACACCGCTTAAGTCTTCCCGTTTTGATGGTATGCATTTTTGACTGAGCGGGAAAAGCGCAAGTTTTGTATTTCTATTCTCTCTTTACCTGTTTACCTGTTTCCACCTTGGATTCGACCCACAACAGTCGACTAGCACTTCTGTGCCTAATCCACTGCTTGGGTCAGCAAAGGCAGACTGGACTTGAAGGATGGCACCCATTCGTTCCTCCTCGTCTGGCTCGAGAATCAAACACAGGTCGTCCAGTTGTGGGCTTGACCACCACGCCATCACGTCAGAGATGACAAAGAGAGAGAGAGAACAAAATAACAGTGTTTATTTCTTGATCCATCAAGACGTAAAATTCAGGACAGGAGGTCCTCGACGAGGACCGTTCTTAAGGTATTCATAAAATTTCTCTCAAGGACCTTTTGGCTTATAACACAATCACCACTAAATGTTCATACCTATATCTGTCGACATTCTCTTGCTTAAACTCATTCTCCGTCCCCATGGCCATTATATTAATTTTTCGTCCATTTTTCTTTATTCCTTCCCTCTTTCACGTCCCATCTCTTGCCTTTCACCCCTTATCTTTCTCCCTTCGTTCCCCTTTCTTGCGCCCTCCACCTTAATCTTCATTTCTCTTCCTCCCCTCACATCGTCTTTTATAATGGAGTCTCTCTCCTAGTACCTTGCCGTCGTCTCATTTCCCAGTGGACAAGAAACAACCCCCAAGTGGAAAAAGAACTCGACCCTTTACCTTACAAAACTCACCCTAACTCCCAAACCTCCTCCAAAAACTGACTCCAGTCTTACGCTTGGCTCTTTCAGACCTCACGCTGGACCCTCTTCACCAAAACTCGCCTTGGACCCACCTAGACCTCCCATCAAAATTCAACCCGGGCCTTCTAACCCAAAACTTACCCAGCTTCCTCACCTCTTTACCAAACCTCAATCTTTCAAAACTCAATTCACGGACTATTCCAGAAAACTAACCCAAGGCCCACCCTGACCTATTCAAACTCAGCCAAAGCTTCCACCTCTTCCCAAAAACTAAGCTTGTGCTGAACTCTTGGTTTTACCCCAAAAATGACACATGTCGTTCCATTCCTCACATTAAAAGTTCATCCATCCCAAACACCAACCCACAATGGCGCTCTCCTAAAGTCCAAATCCCTCCTTCAAAAGAACGTTTTACTACTAACGTTGAATTGCAGTAATTCACCTCGAAACTAACAGGGAGGTAAGTGCTGGCACAAACCAGTGAGAAGACAAACGAATACTCTGCAAACAATCACACAAACGAAGAGAGGCGGGAGAAGCGAGCGGGTTAAGTAGTCCACATGGATCTAATAGCCGTTAAATCATGAATTCCGAACCTTAATTGGCATTTCCAATAAGGGCCAAACTTTCAGAACTAATTACTGCTCGGACATTAGGCTCTCCCTCGTATACGTCGCTACTTGAGTGTACTGGAATATTAGGGGAAGAGAGAGAGAGAGAGAGAGAGAGAGAGAGAGAGAGAGAGAGAGAGAGAGAGAGAGAGAGAGAGGGGGAGTTACGTGCTTATCTCTGGGAATATCTCATATCTATTATAAATCCCGGGAAGTTTTAATGATTTCGTCTCGTACATTCAGGAATGTTTCTATTCCGAATGTCTTGCATAAATAATGTATTAATAAAGCAAGCTTCGATTTCTGAATCGTCCGGGTACCATTCAAAGTCAGCTTGTGGCTTCTGTTGATGTAAATTAAGATGGATTTTTATCAGCACAGAATCTTCCTCCTGGGGCAGCTCATTAGTGAGATGATTTGTGGTCGTAGACCTCGGGACTCGGACCTTTCCGACGTTGAAATTACGTCAATAAATCTTGCTAACAAGGCCTTCATATGAGGACTCTACGTTTCCTTGATAACTGACACGTACGTGTAGGACAATTATATAAACAAGTTCTCTCAACACAGCCTTTTGCCATAACAGAAGGTGGTTCTAGAGGAAAACCCAGACAATGACCAATGTCACAATCATATTTCAGCAGGTGAATCGTGGATGAACCTCCTCTACAGAAAACGTCCACTTCAATGGCTGCACTATTCACCACAATTTTCTCTGCACTCCCGCGCTCCCTGGTATTGACCATTTCCTTACAGTATCTCTGACTCAATTTATCCAGCACTCTCCAGGTCTTCCTCTAACCTTTCTATCATTTCTCCTACGTACCCCAACATTTTTTATCCTTTCACTTCTTAGCAACACATATACGCAAGAATATTATTCTTTACTTCCCTAGAGATAGATAGTTAGCTTAAAAAGTCTTCATACATTTCCATCTTGGCTTAATCAGACACTACTAGTCTTTTCCCAATCTTCTGCGCACGCTAATACCTTCCTTCCTTGCCTTACGTATTCTGTGACCCATCTCCTCTCTCATTCTAGCATCACCATTCTAGCATCACCAATCAAAATTACCCCCAACAAATCTGTACTAATCAACTGTTTCACTTCTTCAACCATTCAGTGGTTCATCTTCTTGTTTCCTATTTACCCTTATGACTTCACTCTTAGTCCCATTTGCTCTCAGCTTTCTTTTAAAAATACTTTTCAAGTCATTCAAAACTGCACTACGCCCAACCATACAGCATCATCAGCGAAAAACACCCATTCCATACTCAATTTACCACCCATGTTTATCCCCAAACTTTGTCACGTACATCACATATACCTTTTCTGACTTCTCCCATCGCCCCATCCATAAATGTTTTAAAAACCCTCGGAAATATAACACACCCTTACATCAGACCTAGTTTCACACCAAACTAGTCATTCTCCCATCTACTTATTCCAATACATGCTTCGTGGCCATCAAAACAAACTTAACTCACTCTCACCAAAACAACGCCACCACAGGGACTTTCAAACGTCTAACTTGAACTGTTTCCTAACGAAACAATTGAGCCACAAACCCTCTCCTTTACCTAGCCTCACAATATTCTTACAGTAACAATCCTTCTGTTCCTGGTACACTAAGTAACGTTATCACCTGATGATTCTTAGTCTATGTAACCATTACCCTTATACAAAGGAACTACTATCCCTGTCATCCATTCCTTCGGAACCTTTCCTTCTTGCAGACATACCCTACAGCTGGTCAGCCACTCAAGCACATTGTTGCAAATGGACCACAGCTTCTCACTTGAAATCCCATCAACTCACGGTCTACTTCCATTCCTCATTCTCTTAGTTGTCCTCATTACATACACGACAGTCACATCCACAAGCACTTTTAAAGCTTACACTAACTATATATCTACTCTCACATCATTCAACACTTCTTCAAAACACTTACTCCATCGATCAAAGTTGACATCACTTACGGCATCTCTCTATTTATATCTTTTAATCAGAGATCCACTTGTCCACTGACTTTCCCTTCAGCATTTGCCTCCCTACTAAACAACTTATTTTAAATATTTTTTTCATTTATCCTATCATACCCTTATATATGTGTGTATATATATAATACTGTATATATATACATATATATATAACACAAAGATATATTATTCAATTGTATTCCACGTAGGAAAATGAAATATGTAAATGGTTAGAATATGCCCAACAGTTTCGTCCTCCAACGGACCTATTCTTGGGGCATATTCTAACCATTTTCAAGTTTTATTCTCCTATGTGTAATACAACTGTATATATATAATATATATATATATATATATATATATATATATATATATATATATATATATATATATATATATATATATATATATATATATATATATATATATATATATATATATATATATAAAAAGAGTGTAGCCTTCGGAATTCTAACAAGTGGTCTTTTCGGTGATGGAGTTGCTAGCCTTCGCCCTGCCCTTCGAATGTTCACAGTTGTTACGTGCCGACAGGGTCTGGCATTTACTGGTGGTCACGCATCTACGTACTGACCAAAACAAATTCGGCGATATTGTGAAAGATACTGCCGCTGAATACATATATGTACATACATCATATACTGTACATATGTATGTGTATATATGTGTGTGAATATATATATATATATATATATATATATATATATATATATATATATATATATATATATAATATATATATATATATATATATATATATATATATATAATCATCGAAATATATAAATAATAATACTTCTTCATAATCCCGAAATCTACTGAGCTCTAATTTTGTTTTCTCTTACTACCGTGTTCTCCTTATACGTATGGATCCCATTCTATGGAATTCATGGCCCATACAAATCCAAGGTAATTTTGAATAATAATAATAATAATATAATAATAATAATAATAATAATAATAAATAATAAACAAATTTTAATAATTAATACCATATGTTCATCTAGTTTAAAAACCTAGTCAACTTTTTACTCTTATTGATTTTAATCTGCACTGGTATATATAATATATATATATATATATATATATATATATATATATATATATATATATATATATATATATATATATATATATATATATACATATATATATATATATATATATATATACATATATATATATATATATATATATATATATATATATATATATATATATATATATATATATATATATATATATATATATATATATATTGCACTAGTGGTACTAATCAAGATGATAATGATCCCAATTAATTCCTGAGCTGTCATATTGAATGACAGCTCATTCTCACTGGGTTTAAAGAACGCTTCGCCAAGCACTCAGTCTCTCAATATCTCCTGAGACAAAGGCGATTAGGCCTTTATCGAATTCGCTCGATAACAGGTTTAGCTCATGTCGATAAATTAGGCTAAACAGAATGGAGCTGACAGCGCGAACCCCTTTGAATCAGTTTGTCTGAAATGATCTACATTATACATTAATTTGGGAAAATATAAACACACCTGATCATATGATCAACAGATAAATTACCTGACATATAGCTTGTGTAGAAATAACTGTATTTATTAATCACATATACTGCATACGCCTAAGTATAATGCGCGCGCACCTTATCTGTAGCATAGTTAATAGACATCAAGTTCTTGCTTAAGTCAACAAAGAACAATATAGCTCACTTGTTATACAGCTTATCCAGTTCTTATAAAAAAAAAAAAAACACACAATTGGTTTGGCTTCATGCAGTGCCCATCTCCAAGGTCTCTAATATATATAGTATTATATATATATATATATATATATATATATATATATATATATATATATATATATATATATATATATATATATATATATATATACATATAAATATTCACACTTTAAATACGCTTGTCACTGCAAAGCCTGAGATCCAAATGAAAGACTAGAAGCAATTCTGGTGTCCACAGCAGGACCTCGTTCTGATACTCCGAATGTGAGTTCGAATCCTACTACGAACGGTAGATTTTGCCTCATATTCTTGTATTTGATCTCAAGCTTTATAGTAACAAGCGTATTTAAAACGCGTGAATAATTCGACAAGCTAAGAAAGCATTGAGTTTATTAGAATTATACACACACACATTATATATATATATATATATATATATATATATATATATATATATATATATATATATATATATACATATACTGTATATATATATAATATATATATGTTTGATTTTAAAGCACGAAAATTAAAACGTGATGATTATACGAACACAGGTACAACCACTAGAGTTGCTAAGTACTTAGCTCCCCAGTGTTGCAATTTTCCTTCATGGCTGTAACTTTGTTCATATAATATA
>NC_089770.1:28267535-28275269 GCF_040412425.1 Macrobrachium rosenbergii | reverse complement strand
CGGACCGCCTTCTCTGGCGCCCTCGGAAAATCTGCTAAGAGGTAAGTGCCCTGGAAGGCCCCATTTCAGTCACGCTTTTGTCTCGTAATATTTTCTTAAAGAAAGCCAGAAATCACCCCACTTGTCTAATGTCCGTGCGCTTCTTCGGCAGTAGTAATTCTTTGTTACTCCTTTGGCACCCTCAGTGCAGCTTCGAATTCATTATTCTTGTCTATTTTCATTACTGGCGTATAATGTGCATATCTTTCATTTCAGAGGATCCTATTTAGTGGAAGCTTCTCGGTCTGTGTCTGGGAATCCCCAGTTTCATTCAATCCAGTAGGGAATCTCCTTCAGGATAGTAATCTGCTTGAGTTCCTCTTTCCCGTACTGATGTCATTTATGTAAATACACCAGGCTACTTTAAATGTGCCCGTGTTTCACGTAATATTTCCCTCAGTAACCAGAGCCCTGCTGCTCATATGAAATTCTCCTTTGTTTTCCTCTTTTTACGTTTTCCGTACCCACAAGTCAGAATCACAAGGCTAAATTACTGAAATTGTTGCTACCTGTCTCACAGAGCATATTTCAAACTAAAACCACGGAAAAACGTAAAAATATATATATATATATATATAGCTTTGTCTGAAATGATCTACATATTATACATTAATATGGGAAAATAGAAAAGCACTAATCATATGATCCACAGATCCAAATAACGTGACACAAGTAGCCTGTGTAGAGCTGTATTTATTAATCACATATATTGCATAAGCCTACCTATAATGGGCGCGCACCTTACTCCAGCATAGTTACCAGACATCAAGTTCTCTACTCAAGTCAACAGAGAAACAACAGGTTTAATTATAAATAGCTTATCCACATCTTATATAAAAACACACAATTGGTTTGGTTTCTTGTAGAGTGCTCGCTCTCTCTCTCTCTCTCTCTCTCTCTCTCTCTCTCTCTCTCTCTCTCCTCTCTCAGCTCTTCGTTGGGTGAGCAGTGAGCTGCTGACTGTCACCTCGATGGGCAAGTTCAATTCCCTCGGCCGGCTGATGAAGAGTTAGAGGAATTTGTTTCTGGTGATAGAAATTCATTTCTCGCTATAATGTGGTTCTGATTCCACAATAAGCTGTAGGTCCCGTTGCTAAGTAACAAATTGGTTCTTAGCCACGTAAATAAGTCTAATCCTTCAGGCCAGCCCTGGGAGAGCTGTTAATCAGCTCAGTGGTCTGGTAAAACTAAGGTATACTTAACTCTCTCTCTCTCTCTCTCTCTCTCTCTCTCTCTCTCTCTCTCTCTCTCTCTCTAAAGTATTCACACTTAAATACTCTTGTCACTGAAAAAGCCTGAGATCCAAATGCAAGAATATGAAGCAATTCTGATGTCCATAGTAGGACCTCGTTCTGATACTCCAATGCGAGTTCAGAATCACTACTACGAACGGTAGATTTTGCTTCACATTCTTATATTTGGATCTCAGGTTTTATAGTAACAAGCGATATTTAAAACATTGAATAATTCAACAAGCTAAGAAGGCACTGAGTTTATTACAATTATACACACACATTTTGTTTTATATATATATATATATATATATATATATATATATATATATATATATATATATATATATAATATATGTATGTTTGATTTTAAAGCACTGAAAAATTAAAAACGATGATGATTATACGACACAGTTACAACCACTAGAGTTTGCTAAGTACTTAGCTCCTCCAGTGTTGCAATTTTCCTTCGTGGCTGTAACTTTGTTCATATAATATATATATATATATATATATATATATATATATATATATATATATATATATATATATATATATATATATATATATATATATATATATATATATATATATACAGTATATATGTGTATATATATATGTGTGTGTGTGTGTGTGTATACATATATATACCTTTATACATATATATATATATATATATATATATATATATATATATATATATATATATATATATATATATATATATATGATTATTATCACTTTTTTAAATGATTCATTTATCACACATTACCACAGGTGAAAAATAAGAAATGGGGTGTAGGTCCTGACCGGTTTTCGACTTTATTTCAAGCCATTGACGAAGGACTGATACAGAGTGTGAGAAATCACAAATATATATACTACAAGAACAGTACTGACGAACACACACAACCGTTAGGGGACTCCATATCCCCACTCAGGCGGTGTCGAGGTAGGAGTGGCCTTTAAAACTCATTTGGCTAAAAATCACAATAGACTCTCTGGGGACATTTGCTGATAAACAGACCATACCCACCTCAGATCCACACCTGACAGGTGTCATGGAGGCAGTTTGGAAACTCATTAACATTACTACCCTCGTACTGTGTTTACAAATATAATAGTCCTATTTTCATCACATCTCTACTGCCTGCACCTTAAGTTTAAAAGATTTACAAATTTCTTTTGATATTAAAAGGATCAAGTTTATACATCCCTTGACTGATATTCATATTATGGTTGTAACTTTCTTTATAAAAGCTAGATTCAATGATGTTTCCTTTCCAGTGCATTATTAGAATATACAATCCTTTTTGCCCCTTCCCAGTTGATAGCATGATTGGCCAAACCGGGAAAGCACTGGAAAAAAGAATTGAACAACATAAGAAATGTGTGAGATATGCACAAGGGAACAGTGGTATATTTGTACATGTTAGTGAGAACAATCATGCTATCAACTGAAGAAGGGCAAAAGGATTGTATATTCTAATAATGCACTGAAAGGAACATCATTGAATCTAGCTTTATAAAAGAAAGTTACAACCATAATATGAATATCAGTCAGGGATGTATAAACTTGATCCTTTAATATCAAAAGAAATTTGTAAATTGTTTAAACTTTAAGGTAGGCAGTAGAGATGTATGAAAATAGACTATTATATTTGTAAACACCATACAGGGTAGTAATGTTAATGAGTTTCCAAACTCCACGCCTCCATGACACCTGTCAGGTGTGGATCTGAGGTGGGGTATGGTCTGTTATCAGCAATGTCCCCAGAGAGTCTATTGTGATTTTTAGCCAAATGAGTTTTAAAGGCACTCCTACCTCGACACCGGCCTGAGTGGGGATATGGAGTCCCTAACGGTTGTGTATGTTCGTCAGTACTGTTCTTGTAGTATATATATTTGTGACTTCTCACTCTGTATCAGTCCTTCGTCAATGGCTTGGAAATAAAGTCAAAACAGTCAGGACCTACACCCCGCTTTCTTTTCACCTGTGTAATGTGATATATATATATATATATATATATATATATATATATATATATATATATATATATATATATATATATATACACACACACACACACACACACACACACATATATATATATATATATATATATATATATATATATATATATATATATATATATATATATATATATATATATATATATAAAATTAGATAATGGGTGTATGTATATATAATTGTATCTACACGTATGTATATATTTTTTCACTTGGTATACAGCACAAAAACAATACCGCAGTCAACCCCCGCAGCGTGCAATGCAATTAATCATCCATGACACCGAAATCCCATCCATCTACACAAAATAAATATAATAATACCAGAGGACCATTCACCCGTTCCAATGGACTTTCACTCACCAGGACTTTAACTCAAACGAAAGACTAATTTTCTTTAGCTGGAATTACCGACGTGGCAGGTTGCCTAATGCCCTTGCTTAGAGCATGCCGGAAGATGTGAAAAATGATTTATTTATTCTTCCTATGAGCCTCATGCACCATATCGTTAGTTTTTAGTTTTCTGTAAAAGAAAACTATTGTACCGGCTTTGTCTGTCCGTCCGCACTTTATTCTGTCCGCACTTTTTTCAGCCCGCACTTTATTCTCTCCACACTTTTTTCAGCCCGCACTTTATTCTCCACACTTTTTTCAGCCCGCACTTTATTCTCTCCACACTTTATTCTGTCCGCACTTTATTCTGTCCGCCCTCAGATCTTAAAAACCACTCGGACTAGAGGGCTGTAAATTGGCATATTGACCATCCACCCTCCAAACATTATTCAATTTAAGGTTAAAGTTAGCCACAATCGTGCTTCTGGCAACGGTATAGGACATACCACCACCAGGCCGTGGTTAAAGTTTCATGGTCCGCGGTTCATACAGCATTATACCGAGACCACCGAAAGATAGATCTGTTTTCGGTAGCCTTGATTATACGCTGTAGCGGCTGTCCAGACAACTCGTTCGGAGCAGTTTTTACTTGTTTTTTCTAGTTTACCTTTATCTTTATGCAGTACTTGCGATATTTACCTTTTTGTACACTAATGTATATGTATTTACTATAATTTCATATCAATCATCGGTCTTTGACAATGAATACCTTCACATTTTTTATGACAGATCTTCGATTCTGAAGACAATACAATCATGATCATTCCCTTATCATGTTTAGGGTGCGCTCTCTCTCTCTCTCTCTCTCTCTCTCTCTCTCTCTCTCTCTCTCTCTCTCAATACCAATCTAAAGGAACTTTCTATTTTCCTCGTTATACTAAAATGAGTGGATGATACCTTCATGTTATTATTTGTTCACCTTTGCAGCCTCAGTTTGAAAGTGAGGAAAAAGCAGATGACAAATGAAGAGCTTCTATTCGGAGAGAGAGAATGCGTAGGATTGAACTACCAAGGAAAGAAGCTGTTTGGAAAACACTGCCTTCTAGGTGAAAAGGCAATGAAAGGTATGACAAAAACTCTTCATCAGTCTTTGACAATGAAGAACCTCACAATTTCCACGACAGACCTTCGATTCTGAAGAGACAATAGAATCATGATGAGGGAACGAAAGTCCAAAGTGCTATTCACGACTCTGCAAAGATTTCCACCAAGAACAAGATGAAAACAAGTAAAAACTGTGCCCAAGTTTCTTCAGCGCAATCGAGTTTTCTGTACAACGTATAACGCAGTATGAAACTCTCAGCTACGACCGGGCAGCGCTCACTTGCTCCCCAGATGCAGTCAAGAGATGCGTCGGCGATGACTGCGGAAAGCGCTGCCTGACGCACAATCCAAGGCTAACCTTAACCTTAAATAAAATAAAAACTACTGAGGCTAGAGGGTTGCAATCCGGTATGTTTGATGATTGGATGGTGGATGATCAACATACCAATTTGCAGCCCTCTAGCCTCAGTAATTTTTAAGATCTGAGGGCGGACAGAAAAAGCGCGGACGGCCAGAGAAATAGCCATCTCAATAGCTTTCTTTTACAGAAAACTCGTAACACTACACTCCGGTTCCACAAAAGTCAATCAAGGTCAATATCTTCTAAATCAAAATGACAGTGCTGAAGAAAACTGCCGAAATCAATAATGGGTTTTCTCTTAGATTTAATCATAAAAAATCAATTTAAGAGTTATCGTGATTGCCTCAGTATTTCAATTTTGTTATTAATGTTTTTCTGTCTTTTATATATTGTTCTGACACCTGTGGAAAACCGCTTTGAAATTTAATATTTCAGGCTTGTCCAATGTCAGTGTTGGTTCATTCTCAATAGAGAATAAATACAAATTAATTTTCCCCCATGAGCCTCTTCTCGTAACCGCCATTGCCTCATGCACTGCCTAGGCGCAGAATCAGGATGAGACCCTGTGCAGAAAACTTTCTCAGTATAAATGTTAATTTATCTGAAGACCTTAAGCTCCGAGCTTTTTTAATACTTTTTATTGATGAAAAATTTGTTAACATAAAACTTTATTAATGGTATTCATATCAAAAATATAATTAGCAGTGTCCTATATAAAGTTCTATAAAACATAACTTAAGCGTAACTAGGAACGTCTGATATTAAGGAGGGAAATAGAGATGAACTGCGACGCCTTAGGTTGAAGACACGATTAATAATGTCTTGTATCAAAACCACTCATGTAAAATCAGAAAAAGTCGTAACTATCCACACTCTAAATTGAAGACATGAACAATTACAGTTTGCATCAGATATAACCCATAACGTTCAGAATTATCACACCCCATCAGAGCGTTATATCAGAGAAACAGATAACCTACTGAGCCTAGAGGTTTTGATCACATGCATCTCCCAGAGCGAAATGGCTTTTCCGATAAGAGGTGGACTGAGGCCTAGATTTTACCAGGATTAATCCTGGATTTTACAGTCGTCGTCCTGATAAAGGCTGAGGCGCGGACTGAGTGAGGCCTACAGGTCTGTGTAGGCCTACGAGAGGCGGTAAGGCACTGGGGATGAATTAGTCATCCGTCAGGAATTCTATCCCGAATAGGAGGTTTACAATGGGCGGTTTATGGCCGTCGTAAAGTAACTTGTTTTTAAGCTTTGTTGCCATGTTTGCTGTTTGGTCATTTTGTGTCTGTTTTGTGTTACGGAGATGCATTATCATCATCATTAAGAATTTGCACGTCAGCATTCGTAACAAACCACAAACAAGTAAATAATGCTCCAAAGTTTCTTCGGGGCAATCGAGTTTTCTGTACAGGGTATAATGATGTACGAAACCTGTATGAAACTCTCAGCAACGGTTCATGAAACTCTCAGCCGCGGCCTCTACTTTCAGCCACGGCCCGGTGGTGGCATGTGTTCTTGGCACCTATAGCGGTGCCAGAGGCACGATCATGGCTAACTTTAACCTTAAATCAAATATATACTACTGAGGCTAGAGGGCTGCAATCTGGTATGTTTGATGATTGGAGGGTGGGTGATCAACATGCTAATTTGCAGCCCTCTAGCCTCAGTAGTTTTTAAGATCTGAGGGCCGACGGACAGACAAATAGCCATCTCAAAAGTTTTCTTTTACAGAAAACTAAAAACCAACATATTAATACCATAAAAGATTACCAATAAAAAAAATAATGGAGAATAGGAGATAATTGTGGTAAAAAAATGATGAAACAAAATCCCTCCATACAGGGAAATACACGCCCTCCCTAATTACTGTCCAGTAAAACCAAAAGTAAGTCATTTTTTGAAAAGAATGAATTAACAGTAAGAGACCTTGAAACACCAAAGAACTGCTACATCATCAGAGCACCGGAATAGTCTTTTGCTAACGAGAAAGAAGCAATACATCTCTCTTTATATTCATGAGATCTATAAAATAGTCTTTTACTAATGGAAAACAAGCCACTTCTGCTCTTGGGAATCTACAGAATAATCTCCTTTAATTAAAGAAAAACTCGCAAAAAGAACTCATCTTTTCATGAGAAAATCTAAGTCATGAGAATTCCATAAGGCATCCGCGACTGAAAGTCCCAGCAGCAAACGCAACAGAGCGCAGTGCATTCACTGCACGGACCCAAACACATCAATAAAGTTAACGGTAACAATTGCACAGTCAACCGCTCCCCACCGCTTCCCTCCCCCCCGCCTCAAACCCAGGCCCCTTTTTAAACTGATGAGAAAACATGAGAAAAGACGCACAAACGTTTCGCTTCTCACAATCACGCGACGCAACCGACATCTCTCACTATGAGGGAATGAGGGAGAGAATTTGAAAAAAAAAAAAAATACAATCAATTCACTGTCGGCGTCGCGCCATCTGCACGTTCCCCTACGCTACCCCCCACCCCATTCCCCCGCGCTACCGGGAACCCTAAACCCGACCACATTACCGGTGGCGTGGCATCAGGCGAGGGAAGGCGGGGGGTGAGGCGGGGCGGGGAGAAGGTATTGTTACTGGACTGTATGTCA
>NC_089770.1:28255035-28262535 GCF_040412425.1 Macrobrachium rosenbergii | reverse complement strand
CAGAGCATCTGAGATATTTCTTAGGGAGATATCTTTAAAAATAAACTCTCACCTCTATTCTGTGAGTGGACAGCAGAACATTTGAGATATTTCTCAGAGAAGTTTCTAAAAATAAAACCCACCTCTATTCTGAGAGTGGACAGCAGAGCATCTGAGATATGTCCAAATAAATATCTTTAAAAATAAACCTCAGCTCTACTTAATGACGAGATAGCAGAGCATCAGAGATATTTCTCAGAAAAATATCTTAAAAATAAACACCCACCTCTATTCTGTGAGAGGACAGCACAGCATCTAAGATATTTCTCTGAGAGATATCTTCAAAAATAAACCCCCATCTCTACTCTGTGAGTGAAATGCAGAGCATCTAAGATATTTCTCACGGAAAAAATAAACTCCCACCTCTATTCTGTGAGAGGACAGCAGAGCATCTGAGATATTTCTCAGGGAAATATCTTTTAAAAATAAACTCACGCCTCTATTCTGTGAGACGACAGCAGAGCATCTGAGATATTTCTCATGGAAATATCTTTAAAAATAAACTCACGCCTCTATTCTGTGAGAGGACAGCATCTGAGATATTTCTCAGAGAATATCTTTAAAAATAAACCTCCACCTCCATTCTGTGAGTGAACTGCAAAGCATCTGAGATATTTCTCAGAGAAATAAAACACACCTCCATTCTGTGAGTGGACAGCAGAGCATCTGAGATATTTCTCAGAGAATGTCTTTAAAAATAAACTCCCACCTCTATTCTGTGAGTGGACAGCAGAGCATCTGAGATATTTCTCAGAGAATATCTTTAAATATATACCTCCACCTCTATTCTGTGATTGAACTGCAAAGCATCTGAGATATTTCTCAGAGAAATAAAACCCACCTCTATTCTGTGAGTGGACAGCAGAGCATCTGAGATATTTCTCAGAGAATGTCTTTAAAAATAAACTCCCACCTCTACTTTGTGAGTGGACAGCAGAGCATCTGAAATATTTCTCAGAGGATATCTTTAAAAATAAACTCCCACCTCTATTCTGTGAGTGGACAGCAGAGCATCTGAGATATTTCTCAGAGAAACATCTTTAAAAATACACCTCCAGCTCTGCTCTGTGAGGAAACAGCAAAGCATCTGAGATATTTCTCAGAGAATATCTTTAAAAATAAACTCCCACCTCTATTCTGTGAAGAAACAGCAGAGCATCTGAGATATTTCTCAGATAAATATCTTAGTTAATAAACATAAACACCCACCACTATTCTGTGGGTAAACAGCAGAGCATCTGAGATATTTCTCACAGGATATCTTTCAAATTAAACCCCCACCTCTATTCTGTGAGTGGACAGCAGAACATCTGAGCTATTTCTAAAAGAAATATCTTTAAAAATAAACCCCATCTCTACTCTGTGAGTGAAATGCAGATCATCTGAGATATTTCTCAGAGTTATATCTTCAAAAATAAAACCCCACCTCTATTCTTTGAGTGGACAACAGAGCTTCTGACATATTTCTTAGAGAAATACCTTTAAAAATAAACTGCCACAATAATGATAATTACTACACAAAATATTACTTTCTAAATAACTACACATTTTCAATGTTGTATGAGTAAGACTTGGTTTTACTAAATATTTGCATTTTTTCCTTTATATACATTATAAAATTAACAATTCTATAGCAGCTGCAGGTCACATGAAATTGTCCACATAGTTGCACTAAATTTTAAGTATACATGACAACGAAAATAATAATAATAATAATAATAATAATAATAATAATAATAATAATAATAATAATAATAATAATAATAATAATAATAAAGAAGAAGAAGAAGAAGAAGAAGAAGAAGAAGAAGAAGAAGAAGAAGAAGAAGAAGAAGAAGAAGAAGAAGAAGTAGCCATATTGAATCTTACTTGTCAGCAGTCAAGAATTTTAAGAACACATAGGCTACTACTGTACGTGTTGAATACGGCCGGAAATTAGTAATAATTAATGATTAACAATAATCCGAAAGCTGCTTTCTTTCATGGGAAAAGAAGTTTGCCCATTCTCCTTACTTCTTAAATCCCAAGAAACGAGTCTCGAACGACTGGCGCCTTCTGGAACCATCAGTTTTAGTTTTCTGTAAAAGAAAATTATTGAGATAGCTATTTGTCTGTCCGTCCGCACTTTTTCCGTCCGCCCCCAGATCTTAAAAACTAGGCTAGAGGGCTGCAAACTGGTATGATGATCATCCACTCTCCAATCATCAAACATACCAAATTGCAGCCCTCTAGTTTCAGCAGTTTTTATTTTATTTAAGGTTAAAGTTAGCCATCATCGTGCGTCTGGCAACGGAACAACACAGCCACCACGACAGGCTGAGAGTTTCATGGCCCGTGGCTGAGAGTTTCATACAGCCATATACGCTGTACAGAAAGCTCGATTGCGCCGAAGAAACTTCGGCGCATATTTTACTTGTTAAGGGCTGGCCTAGACCACCACGTGAACCCTACAGAGGAAAAAGAAAAATTCGAACGAAAGATTTTAGCTGGACCTATGTACCAGAGAGAGAGAGAGAGAGAGAGAGAGAGAGAGAGAGAGAGAGAGAGAGAGAGAGAGAGAGAGAGAGGAGAGGAGGGGGTCACAATTATGAAAAACAATCTGCATCAAAGGTATCCAAAACTTCAGAGGCAAGAGCATTACAAGAGACAGAGAGACACAGAAAGGCAGAGGTAGAAATAATGCACGACCTTCCACATACAGCAAAAGAGCTGAAAATCTAATAATCTAATGAGAGAGAGAGAGAGAGAGAGAGAGAGAGAGAGAGAGAGAGAGAGAGAGAGAGAGACGCCTCCATAATAAGCGACCTGAATTCCTCTCTCCGTTGCAGTGGTCTCTCAGGCAGGAGGACGTCCTTGAACCGTCCATGACTCGGATTCTTTCGAGAAGCAGAAAGCGAGTCCTTGGGAGGAAGGCGCCGAATAATCGAAGGGCGGCGTGACCTTCGATTCGAACGAAAATCCCGACTCAGCCTCCATTCTCGGAGATTTTTTATTTCCCCTTTTCAATATTTCGCTTTAATTGGGGTTTTCACATTTTTTTATTTTCTTTTTCAAACTTACTTTTTTACCGAGGGAACTGTTAGTTTTCTGTAAGAGAAAGCTGTTGAGATGGCTACTTGTCTGTCCGTCCGCACTTTTTCTGTCCGCCCTCAGATCTTAAAAACTACTGAGGCTAGCGGGGTGCAAATTCGTATGTTGATCATCCACCCTCCAATCATAAAGCATGCCAAACTGCAGCCCTCTAGTCTTAGTAGTTTTGATTTTAGTTAAGGTTAAAGTTAGCCATAATGGTGTGTCTGGCAACGCTTCAGGACAGGCCACCACCAGGCCGTGGCTGAAAGCTTCATGGGCCGCGGCTCATACAGCATTATACCGAGACCACCGAAAGATAAATCTATTTTCCGTGGCCTTGATTATACGCTGTACAGAAAACTCGACTGCGCCGAAGAAACTTCGGCGCATTTTTTACTTGTTTTTATTATAATAAATGCAGAGGGGTGGAGAAATGGCAGAGAACTTCCCAGAAATAGTTTATTACTTTCATTCCTTGAGCTGCGGCCACTTCAAGTGGAGACTCAACAATGAGCTTCTGCGTATCTCTTTCTTATGAGTTTTAGGAGCTATGATATTGCATGCAGGATCTTAGCCGCTAACACTACGCTTTTCGATGGCTCTCTCTCTCTCTCTCTCTCTCTCTCTCTTTTACTGGGCATTACAATGAAAAATCACTATGCATTACCATAAAGAACACATACTTATTTTCATATCTACATGATATACAACGGCACAGTTTAAAAACTCACACATAATATATATATATATATATATATATATATATATATATATATATATATATATATATATATATATATATATATATATATATATAATGTACTACCGTTCCTGTTAACCTATAAGCATGTACAATGAATAGTGCCAGGTGGGCACTATGGTGGGTGGTAACGTCATCCCGAACCCAGCTAAAATGAGTCGGGTAACATCACCTGACTCTTCCCTATCTAAGAAAAAATAAAGTGTGTGTGTGTGTGTGTGTGTTTTCACCAGCAAACTGTTTCTGCAAAGGGTTGTGGCTCAAAAAAAAAATGCAATGGTCATGGCCACATTGTCAATTTAAATGCTGAATCGTGGATGAACCCCTATGCAGAAATCTCCAACAATTTTAACAGCTTCAGACACCTGCACAGAAGTCATCAACATGACGTCCTCCACACACACACTGTGCAACTCACCTCAACGGAGCAAGCACTCTATTGCACCAGGATATTTGAGCCCTTTCTTTCCAATGCCTCCCTCTAACCTTTATATATATATATATATATATATATATATATATATATATATATATATATATATATATATATATATATATATAAATATATATATATATATATATATATATATATATATATATATATATATATGTGTGTGTGTGTGTGTGTGTGTGTGTGTGGGTGCGTGTGTATACCGCATTGTAAATTACTACATTACTACACATCCGTATATACTTACACCCACCTTCTATGCCAAACAATCCACCCCACCACGTTCATAGCTGAAAGAATTTAAAGCTTAGATTTATGTAAATACGGAAATAAAGGGTGAGAGGAAAGGGAAAAAGTCTAAAGGGGAAAAAACCGGGTTATATAAACCCTGAAATTGAAGCGCTGGATGTAGTATACCACAGTGACTCCTCCACCACTCCCCTCCCATCCCCCACCACCCCTCCCCTCACCCCGACGGAAACGGTACGCCCCCTTTCCCACCCTCCTGGGAGGGGAGGGGGGAGACCATTACGTAATGTGTCTCTCTCACACATCCACAAGCGTTAGCTCTCTCTAGCCATCCACTCAGACTACAGAACGCGGTGTTCCTATACGTTAATGAACAGACGGAGACAGACAGGCAGACAGAAAACACAGCCAGACAGAGAAAGGGATCAAGAAAACCTTAATCCGAGATCTGGGGAAACAAACAACCGTGGCAGTTGTGACAAACCATCGCATTCTGCCCCGTGATAATAAAATGACTCTCGCCATCAATAAATGTCTAAGGGACGCGTTCAAGGAGAACTCCTGACAGAAACACATTGTCAACAGCAGAGATCTAAGCTCCAATTGTCACATTCCCCGAGAGTCTGGTGAAAAACAAACACCTTCCACATATTTTCACCTTTAATCTCTCTCTCTTTCTCTCTATCTCTCTCTCTTTTAGTCCTGTGTTAAAAACGCGCGCGACGTCAGACATAGCCGCGTTCTATAACCGACAGAAGTAAACCGATTTAGGTTCTGCCCGCACAAGATTTGCCTC
The DNA here is from genome assembly GCF_040412425.1 of Macrobrachium rosenbergii. Lineage (NCBI taxonomy): Eukaryota > Metazoa > Arthropoda > Malacostraca > Decapoda > Palaemonidae > Macrobrachium > Macrobrachium rosenbergii. Next base: position 28,257,168 of record NC_089770.1, on the reverse strand, counting down.
TCTCTCTCTCTCTCTCTCTCTCTACCGACCCGAGAAGTGAATTATGTACCTGGTAAATACTCGAGTGTTGTGGGTCGCAAGCAGGGTTAAGGAAGCTTGGCTGGCAACCTCGTCTCGAAAGACTTGCTAAGACCTGAATATTAAGGTCCAATAACTCTCTCATCCATGCGGGAGAAAGTTGTATGGTCTTGATTACATAATAAAATTATAAATACACACACACACACACACACACACACACACACACACACACACACACACACACACATATATATATATATATATATATATATATATATATATATATATGTGTGTGTGTGTGTGTGTATAATTTATTATGTAATATATATATATATATATATATATATATATATATATATATATATATATATAATAATAATGTATATATATATGGTTGTAGCTCCAGACGCGTGTAGTCTTCTGTTTTCTCACCAATTTCAATAGATGAGATTGCCAGCACCAACTTTTCTTAATAATCAACCAAGGCTGATTGACCCTTGAAATTGGTGACATACAATTACATTAGTATTGCTAGACCTTACAAGTTGAATATACTTCGTTATAACTCATCATTCACTATATTCCTCTCAACTCTCTCTCAACCGTCAGGTCCCCTAATACTGTACATACTGTTAGACAAAGCCTTAAACACACATTGTTTTTAATTAATCCATTCATCTGCTCACTCTCATTTACCATTTGCATGTGCAACACCTGAAACTAAACTTGCTTCAGATAGGCATTAATGAAAGATACTCAGTAACCCCCACATTCTCTCTCTCTCTCTCTCTCTCTCTCTCTCTCTCTCTCTCTCTCTCTCTCTCTCTCTCTCTCTCTTTTCTTTACAGTCTGCACTTTCATTACGAATCTTTATCAACTATAAGGCTTCCATTTCTTAACTCTGGTATAACAAGGAGATAATGAGCTGGCTGGAATCCTTACCTCATTACCACAGAGAAGCCTACTACAACACACACACATCGTAGGCCTAACCTCAAACAAGCAACGTGATAACAAAGCTGTAAACACCATCTAAGTATTAAGCTTTGAAACGAGCAGCACAAACGGACACACCCACTCAGATATAGGCCTACCGCAGGCTGAGACAGGCTGGGTTCGGCTGTTCAATGGACACACCAACTCCCCGGGGCGTAGGCCTACGAGACTGTACGTGGGCTCAATACAACACATTGCCGGAGACTAGGGAGCTACCGTTGAAGGTGGAGAGAAATTGGTGGAGAGAAATTGGTGGAGAGGAAGGGGGGTGGGGGAGGAATGTGGATGTTAGCTAAGAATACCTTTACCATGGATGGAGAACTCAGCCAGAAATTAATACATAAATAAAAATTCTGGATCGGCATCTACAATATTTCTAACTTCCAATCCTTTTTTTTTTTTTTTTTTTTGCTCAAAGTCCACGCCGTCGCCTGATCTTATTAACATCGAAAATGATATTGCAATTCCCGAATCCACATCCAAATATATATTATATATACTATATATATGTATATATAATATACATAGCCTATATATAATATACAGTATATATATATATATATATATATATATATATATATATATATATATATATATATATATATATATATATATATATATATATATATATATATATATATATATATCGGAATTTATATCCATCTTAATATCTATTCAAGCCTTCCTTGCTCACAGTCCATCCGTCAACATAATTTCTTTGAAATACATTAATTACTTTTTGAAATATCTTTCGAGAAAACCAAAAAACAAGTAAACAGGCAGAGAGCGAGACAAAATGAATACAACAGCTCCATCCAGAAACTGACAATTAGCCAGAGAGAGAGAGAGAGAGAGAGAGAGAGAGAGAGAGAGAGAGAGAGAGAGAGAAACAGGTAAATACATAACCTCCAACCACCTTTCTTGGCGGAGGTAATACCATCAAGACCTAATAAAATCCGCTCAGATTGCCCCGTTACCTGGCAACGAATTTCCTGAGAGAGAATTTCGTGTCCGGACATTAATGGAACACTCACGGAGGCCTAACGAGATCTAAAAAAATATCCTACCGGCTATAGGCTTCTTTCGAACAACCTTCGTTTCCATTAAACTACTTTG
>NC_089770.1:28240035-28250035 GCF_040412425.1 Macrobrachium rosenbergii | reverse complement strand
TCCAGTCAAATAATACCTGAAAATTTTTAAGTACACTAAAGGCAGGAACGATCTGTCCATGACTAAGCCAGAAGCGAGGAGAACTCCGGTACCATTGGAAGCCAGTTCGAGTCTCCTCTTCGGAAAAAAGAAATATAAACCTACCATCAAGGCCTGGGGCAGTAAGAGGCGGAGTTCACTTATCACACTGGACACTGGTCTGGACAAAAGTGGAAGGCTCAGCATATGTTTTATGTCAAATTTATAGAACAGAAAATGTCACTATAATTCTGAATATACCTTTTTTGAATCTGGTGCAAGCACCGCCGGGTCCCAATAAGGACTGACTGTCACTCCAGTGAGAGTGAATGAGTGATGTTACCAGGCAGGTAGGGCACTGGCTTTTAAATGCGGGAGAAACACAAGGAAGGAGAAGCCGCATGCTCCTTCACAGGATGGAAGACACGTGCTTCCAAAAGCATAAGAGGTGTGTGTGTGTGTGTGTGTGTGTGTGTGTGTGTGTGGGAGGGGGCCTCCTTAAGGAAGAGGTAGTGATGCATTGCCTCCTTAAGGAAGAGGTAGTGATGCATTGTTTTTAAGAAATGATGGAAGCATACACAATGTTTCCAAAGAGAGAAACGAGTAAGAGGGATGGCTGATGCGTCCAAAGAGAGAGAAATGGATAGACATAATATATGCCTCCAAAAGAAGGAATGAGATAACTGCTTCTTATAAAGTGAGAGAAGGGGAGAGACCTAATGCTTCCAAAGGAGAGAAAGGAATTGTTGTATAAGTGTCTTACAAGAAGAGGTAAGGACATGCTTCCAAAATGAGAGAAAACAGGATTATGGTAGGAAGGATATATGCATATGCTTATAAATCAGTATAAAAATGAAGAGAAAGCATGCTTCCAGAAAGAGAAAGAAACGCATGTTCCTTTATTGGACACAAAACATTCTTTCAACAGTAATATCACTGGGTTTTTTGGGGGGTAGGGCCATCCACCCACATGTCCAAGAAAAGAATGTATTAGCTTTCTCAATAACAGAAATACACACGCAAACAATAGACACACACATATATATATATATATATATATAATATACATACATATATATATATATATATATATATATATATATATATATATATATATATATATAATAAAATTATAAGGTTTTCTTATAAAGGCAGTCAAACGAAAGGAATTTTATCCACACCGAATAAAGCAGACAACCGCCACGGTTCCTTCAAGGAAAAGAAAAAACAGGACCCCAAAAATCGCCCAGGTTTCTTCAAGACAGATAGGGAAATTTTACGAGGCCCCGAGAGAAGACGGAGGAGGCGTAGACCATACAAGAACATATCCCCAGTTGGCCTATGGCTAAACAACGCCCTTCGACCTATCCTACTCCTCCCGACTGGAAGGAGAAGGCCATTAAATCCTTCGGGGGATGGGGGATGGAGGAAAGCCAGGAGGAGGAAGAGGAGGAGAGGAAGAGGAGAAGAGGAGAAGAGGAAGAGGAGGAAGAGGGAGAGGAGGAAGAGAAGGCTGTCACCTTCATGATACTCTTCATTTTTCTCAAATGCAAGATTGTATATTCCTTCGGGAGATGCGGAAAGTGGAGGAGAAGATGGAGACACAGATGAAGAGGAGCAGGAGGAGCGACGATGCCGAGGAGGAAGCAGAGGCTGCCAATGGGTTGAAAGGTCTTCAAGCCTGAGTTGAGGAGATAAGGGGCGTGGGGTCTCGATCTCTTAATACCCACCTTAACTCTAAATGCCCCTCCAACCCCGCCCATCCCAGTCCCTTCCAAACGACCTTTCCTCCACTCCGAGAAGAGAACCTGACGAACTTGTAATAATATCTATTAATATTGCCATACAAGGTGCAATATAATTATGTTTTCACCTGTGCGACTGTGTATGCGTGATGACAGGATATCTCAAGAACAAGTGAAACTTGGTATATATATATATATATATATATATATATATATATATATATATATATATATATATATATATATATATATATATATATATATATATATATACACATATATTCACCAGGAGATTTTCTTCGGAAAACTGACTTCTGGGAGAAATCTGCTCATCGTCGGATGGATGGATGTCTGGTATTTAGGCCAAAAAGTATATGAATTTATGAATTAATGAAGGAAATGATTAATAAATAAAATTAAGCGATGTGACCAATAAATAAAGATATGAAGTTCAATGAATGATATGATATACTGCATACATAACAAAAAATTTAATGGCATTAAAATTCTGTGATGTAATAAATAGCCTATATAGGAAAAAAATTAAATATCGCTAAAATTTTTATACACTTTAAAAAAGAGATGATAGCAGAAATACCTGCTTCATCTCCCAAAACATCAGAGAGGGATTTACCCTGGAAATATCTTTCTCTTTGGTTAAAATATCTGGGGCAGACCACCAGAAGCTCATCGTCGGGGGACCTTTCGTAGCTGTGAACCGTCAACTATGAGGACTTAAATTCTTCTAAAGACAAATGTCTGAAGAAGTGTACATATACAAACCTGTCAAAAATTCTGAACATCCGTTCCTGTGATATCACGCTAACACACATGATGACAGGGACTGTGGCAGCTTAATGCTTCACAGCCGGCTACATACTTGAGAGGCCTTGACTGAGGCAGGCTTTCCACCGAGTGCTCTCGCTTTCTGCTATTTTCCGGCTAAGCTCGGTGCCTCGGAGGACATAACACGCATAAACCCACCTCCCCAGAAACCTTCAAGTGGCTTGCTATTGATTTATGGAATCTGACGTCTCAAAATCTTCGGTCCTCGACGCCAAACTGACGTCATGAGCCAGAGGAAAAGGAAGAGAAATAGGCATTACGATTGTTCCAGAAAATTTCGGAATTCTCTTCCTGGGCCCGTTCTCCTTGACTCATACAACCTTCCATCGTTCAAGAGGCAGGTCTAAGCTTTCCTCGGAGTGAAGGCCCACTCTCGTTGCCTATCTTTTGTAACGTTCTCCGGGCCTGGGCTAAGCGTGAACACTCCGATGCCCGTCCCGCCACTGTCCTCTGTATCAAATCAACAAAATTTGACCAACACTTCTTGTCCCTTCCAACTGATGTCATGAACCAAAGGAGGGAGGAGGGAGGAGGGAGGAGGGAACAGGAGAGGCATTTAGTAAGGGATTTGCAGCAGAATCCACTAATGGATGAGGTGGCATAAAAGAGGATAACGTGACGTGCCCACGCCATAAGGGCCCTACCATTGGTCGCTATTGTAGCGTAAATGTGTCCAGTGCAATGAAGGGCATGATGTAATGCTGGGCGTTACGAGGCAGATACGGTGTCCGCGTTTTTTGTCACGAGGTTCTGAGAGAGAGAGAGAGAGAGAGAGAGAGAGAGAGAGAGAGAGAGAGAGAGAGAGAGAGAGAGAGAGAGGAGGCAGACCTGAGCGTTAGTTGTTTTAAGTTCACATTTGACAACAGAAAGGTTGTTTGATATACATTTAGGCTGTACAATACTTTGCATTGCAATCCTTCTAATCTGACCTCGAGAGGAAGGTTTTTGTTTCTTTTATATTTTCACGAGAGAGAGAGAGAGAGAGAGAGAGAGAGAGAGAGAGAGAAATGCCTCTTCTTCGAAAGAATATCCGTAAAGATTATTTTTTATATTTAACCTGTGTGAGAGAGAGAGAGAGAGAGAGAGAGAGAGAGAGAGAGAGAGAGAGAGAGAGAGAGAGAGAGAATTATAATCTGGAAATCGAGGCTCTGATATCAAGAGAAGCGAATATTTTACACTCGGCCGGACTAAGGTGTATTACTTATCGCTTTGAGCTAGGTACGCTATTATGAGGTACCTCCGCACCACTATGAGGTACCTCGCACTATGAGGTACCTCATGAAAAATTATGACTGCATAATTACGGAGCATCTCATTTCTGAGGCCTAATCTTACGTAACCTTCTCCTCGCCAGGCTTCAAACCTCAATTTCGTTTTGAGAATAACAATTGCTCTTTAAGGATGAGAGCTTGTCAGATGCTGCGAAGATATGGAGCTCTCTCTCTCTCTCTCTCTCTCTCTCTCTCTCTCTCTCTCTCTCTCTCTCTCTCTCTCTCTCTCTCTCAGACACACACAGGTTCAGCGAAAGAGCACAAAAACTATTTACAATAAGCAATAATTCACGAGATGAAATTGTCTTTCTCTTCCTCCCATACACAAACACATCGACTGTAACAATAACAATATGCAGTAACTTGAAAACTCTCACTCTCTCTCTCTCTCTCTCTCTCTCTCTCTCTCTCTCTCTCTCTCTCTCTCTCTCTCTCTCTCTCGTCATTTCGCTAAGATAGAAGAAAATTTGCACTTGGAAGGTCATTCATCTTACATGCGTTGGAGGGAAAATGGGGAGCATTCACCACCAATTCTGGCCTTAAAGCCCGGATAAAAGAGGGGCGGCGGTTGAGTCTTACCTTGTAAGAGTCCCCAACTTATGGACTGAACCAGGTCTCGAGCAACGGATATTGGGAAACATCGAGACCTGTAGAGCCAACGCAATGTTCAGTATAGGCGTTAAGGATTCACCTCACTAAACTCTACAAATTACAGAAATCCTTGGGTTATATATACCAACACACTCATTAAGTAGGTAGGTATCCTTTTTTTTCCCATTCAGCCAGTTCTGACATTAAACGTTCCCATTTCATCGAGAAGAGCAGCTTCCTGAGCCTTCAGGGTAACTTTAGTTTTAATCCCGTGTCGAGGAAGACTTTAGCAGAAGCCCTTAGCCTTGCAGGCTTACGCTATCTTCGTAATTCGTTCAAGACTGCTCACGTTTCTCCATTTCCACTTAGGGTCTCTAGTATTTGGAACTGTGTGTAAAGTACTCAGAGAAGGAATACTTCCTTCAACAGCCAGGGACATTAGCATTACCTGGGTCCAAATGAAATTTTACAAATTGAAAAGACTTCAAAGCACATATAGAACTGAGTTTGTCTATAAACATTTTAATCGGAACATTAACTAGGAAAGAATGCGTACCGCCCACACCAAAAAAAATTATGACCCTAGACCAATTCCGGATCCATTCAGGACCTAATAAAATTTTTCCTTATCCCATTCCTCAACGCATAAAATTTTACTGAAATTCATTAATATCGCGATTACATATTTGGTGGACAGACAGACAGACTGACACGCATACAAACGAACAAAGAGCCAGATTAAATCCATACCTTCCGTTTAGATTCGCTAGCGGGTGTTATATATATGTAAAAAGACAGGATTATATTCATCCTGGTAAAAAGAATTGTCTCGGGGTAACTCGGGAGCAAGAATCCTTTTAGGCAAAACGGGCCCTGAACTTTGTTGATAAAATATTTTAATCTGGGCACGACATGTGTTGAATTAAAGAGGGGAGGGCGAGGTAGGAATTGTAATTAAAGTCCAAGATGTTGCATAATGCAAGTTACGGGACCCCAAAAGACACCAGATTCACATGCAATTTCTCTCCGCTTCAGCCCAATATGTTTGTCGGATGCCCGGCGCTTTGCCATTAAACACTCGGCGACAATTTCAAAACCCCATCGCCTCTTTCAAGAATTTCATTAAAAGAGAGAGAGAGAGAGAGAGAGAGAGAGAGAGAGAGAGAGAGAGAGAGAGAGAGAGAGAGAGAGAGAGAGGAGGGAGGGGGGTCACTTCCGCTCAAAGTAACCGGGAGGAAGACTTCCACTGAGAATAGAAAAGTTTTCAGGAAAACAGAAATATTATACATGTATATATATATACATATATACATATATATCACACATTACCACAGGTGAAAAATAAGAAACGGGGTGTAGGTCCTGATCGGTTTCGACTTTATTTCAATCCATTGACGAAGGACTGATACAGAGTATGAGAAGTCACAAATATATATATAGGCTACTACAAGAACAGTACTGACGAACATAGCCTACACAACCGTTAGAGACTACATATCCCCACTCAGGCCGGTGTCGAGGTAGGAGTGGCCTTTAAAACTCATTTGGCTAAAAATCACAATATACTCTCAGGGGACAATGCTGATAAACAAACCATACGCCACCTCAGATCCACACCTGACAGGTGTCACGAAGGCGGAGTTTGGAAACTCATTAACACTACTACCCTCGTACTGTGTTTACAAATATGATAATCCTATTTTCATACATCTCCACTGCCTACCTTAAAGTTTAAACAATTTACAAATTTCTTTTGATATTAAAGGATCAAGTTTATACATCCCTTGACTGATATTCATATTATGGTTGTAACTTTCTTTTATAAAGCTAGATTCAATGATATTCCTTTCCAGTGCATTATTAGAATAAACAATCCTTTTTGCCCCTTCCCAGTTGATAGCATGATTGTTCTCACTAACATGTACAAATATACCTCTGTTCCCCTGTGCATATCTCACATATTTCTTATGCTGTTCAATTCTTTTTTCCAGTGCTTTCCCGGTTTGGCCAATATAAAAGTTGTCACAAGACTTACACGGAATTTTATATACAACTTTTATATTGACTCCAGATCCTCCAAGACAAGTCGTCTTGAAGTCTTCAGAGACAGCATGTGACAAAAGAAGGCGAAGAATGTGGTTAAAATGGACTGGATGACGAAGCAGGTCGACTAAAAGAGATTTCCAGAGGGAAAAGCACATCAGGAGAATGGCAGATAACTTCAGTATACAATTGTTTACCGATGAAAGCATGGACTACTTCGCCAGGCTGGGAAAGCAGGCCTGGAGAGGGACCAAGCACCCCTGGAGAGGGCCCAAGCACCTCAAGGATGAGGCCCAAAAACCACCAAGCCTCACCTGTCTCTTGAGGGCAGCCTTGAAGGGAAGGGTCCAACCCAGAGGCTGCTTCCTCGGAGAAAGGCAGGCATCCTGCCAGGCTGGGAAAGCGGGCCTGGAGAGGGCCCAAGCACGTCTCTTGAGGGCAGCCTTGAAGAAGGAAGGGACCAACCCAGAGGCTGCTTCCTCGGAGAAAGGCAGGCATCCTGCCAGGCTGGGAAAGTGGGCCTGGAGAGGGCCCAAGTACCTCAAGGATGGGGCCCAAAACCCCAAGGCTCACCAGTCTCTTGAGGGCAGCCTTGAAGGAAGGGTCCAACCCAGAGGCTGCTTCCTTGCAGGAAGGCAGGTATCCTGCCAGGCTGGGAAAGCAGGCCTGGAGAGGGACCAAGCACCTCAAGGATGAGGCCCAAAAACCACCAAGCCTCACCTGTCTCTTGAGGGCAGCCTTGAAGAGAAGGGTCCAACCCAGAGGCTGCTTCCTTGGAGAAAGGCAGGCATCCTGCCAGGCTGGGAAAGCGGGCCTGGAGAGGGCCCAAGCCACGTCTCTTGAGGGCAGCCTTGAAGAAGGAAGGGACCAACCCAGAGGCTGCTTCCTTGCAGGAAGGCAGGTATCCTGCCAGGCTGGAAAAGCAGGCCTGGAGAGGGCCCAAGCACCTCAAGGATGAGGCCCAAAAACCACCAAGCCTCACCTGTCTCTTGAGGGCAGCCTTGAAGGGAAGGGTCCAACCCAGAGGCTGCTTCCTTGGAGAAAGGCAGGCATCCTGCCAGGCTGGGAAAGCGGGCCTGGAGAGGGCCCAAGCACGTCTCTTGAGGGCAGCCTTGAAGAAGGAAGGGACCAACCCAGAGGCTGCTTCCTCGGAGAAAGGCAGGCATCCTGCCAGGCTGGGAAAGTGGGCCTGGAGAGGGCCCAAGTACCTCAAGGATGGGGCCCAAAACCCCCAAGGCTCACCAGTCTCTTGAGGGCAGCCTTGAAGAAGGAAGGAACCAACCCAGAGGCTGCTTCCTTGCAGGAAGGCAGGTATCCTGCCAGGCTGGGAAAGCAGGCCTGGAGAGGGACCAAGCACCTCAAGGATGAGGCCCAAAAACCACCAAGCCTCACCTGTCTCTTGAGGGCAGCCTTGAAGGGAAGGGTCCAACCCAGAGGCTGCTTCCTTGGAGAAAGGCAGGCAACCTGCCAGGCTGGGAAAGCGGGCCTGGAGAGGGCCCAAGCACGTCTCTTGAGGGCAGCCTTGAAGAAGGAAGGGACCAACCCAGAGGCTGCTTCCTCGGAGAAAGGCAGGCATCCTGCCAGGCTGGGAAAGTGGGCCTGGAGAGGGCCCAAGTACCTCAAGGATGGGGCCCAAAACCCCCAAGGCTCACCAGTCTCTTGAGGGCAGCCTTGAAGAAGGAAGGGACCAACCCAGAGGCTGCTTCCTTGCAGGAAGGCAGGTATCCTGCCAGGCTGGGAAAGCAGGCCTGGAGAGGGACCAAGCACCTCAAAGATGGAGCCCAAAGCCCCCAAGGCTCGCCAGTCTCTTGAGGACAGCCTTCAAGGGAAGGGTCCAACCCAGAGGCTGCTTCCTCGAAGGAAGGCAGGTATCCTGCCAGGCTGGGAAAGCAGGCCTGGAGAGGGGCCCAAGATCTTCAAGGATGAGGCCCAAAAGCCACCAAGGCTCGCCAGTCTCTTGAGGCTGTCCTTGAAGAGAAGGGTCCGACCAAGAGGCTGCTTCCTCGCAGGAAGGCAGGTATCCTGCAAGGCTAGGAAAATGGGCCTGGAGAGGGACCAAGCACCTCAAGGCTGGGGCCCAAAAGTCTCCAAGGCTCACCAGTCTCTTGTGGGCAGCCTTGAAGGGAAAGGTCCAACCCAGAGGCTGCTTCCTCGCAGGAAAGCAGGTATCCTGCCAGGCTGGGGAAGTGGGTCTGGAGAGGGGCCCAAGATCTTCAAGGATGAGGCCCAAAAGTCTCCAAGGCTTGCCAGTCTCTTGTGGGCAGCCGTGAAGAGAAGGGTCCGACCCAGAGGCTGCTTCCTTACAGGCAGGCAGGTATCCTGCCAGGCTGGGAAAGCAGGCCTGGAGAGGGCCCAATATCTTCAAGGATTTGGCCCAAAAACCACCAAGGCTTACCAGTCTCTTGAAGGCAGCCTTGAAGAGAAGGGTCTGACCCAGAGGCTGCTTCCTTGCAGGAAGGCAGGTATCCTGCCAGGTTGGGGAGGCAGACCTGGGGAGTGCCCAAGAACTTCAAGGATGAAGCCCAAAAGCCCTCAAAGCTTGCCAGTCTCTTGAGTGCAGCCTTGAAGGGAAGGGTCCGACACAGAGGCTGCTTCCTCACAGGAAGGCAGGAAACCTGCCAGGCTGGGGAATCGGGCATGGAGAGAGCCCAAGAACTTCAAGGATGAGGACCAAAAGCCCCAAGACTCTCCAGTTTCTTGAATGCAGCCTTTAAGGGAAGGGTCCGACCTATAGGCTGCTTCCTCACAGGACGGCAGGTATCCTGCCAGGCTGGGGAAGCGGACCTGGAGAGGTTCCAAGAACTTCAAGGATGAGGCCCAAAAGCCCCCAAGGCTTGCCAGTCTCCTGAGGGCAACCTTGAAGGGAAGGGTCCGACCCAGAGGCTACTTCTTCGGAGGAATGCAGGTATCCTGCCAGCCTGGGGAAGCAGGCCTGGTAAGGTTCCCAAGGGTGAGGGCCAAAGGCTCCTTAGTGAGTTCAGCTCTTTGAGGGCACCCTTGAAGAGGAGTGTCCTCTCCAGAAGAGGAAATCAGGATTCCTAGAAAGATCTGATAATAAAATCATTGCAGCATGATTTCCATTGATAATAAGCTCTTTATTACTCTATTTCTGTTTTCAAGATAATTAAAATATTTTTTTATTTTTGTATTGTACTCTCCCATGCCAAAAATTCATTCAGGGGAAAGTGTATTTCGTACTGTAGCTATCAGTCTCTGTGTAGCTCTTTGCGCTGGTTCAGTGCCCCAACCTTGGGAACTTGAGAAATCGTTTCTGCTCAAAGTTCAGTGATGAAGAGGATAATTATCTTATCATCTTTCCTGGGATTTCGGGGAGGATATTTTGAAGTTCGTGGAGGAAGATGGTTTTCTTGAAAATTTATAACGTACCGTCAATTCGTTTCTACCAGTTTATCAATTTCCTTGATATTTTATGTTCTTTATTCCCTTGGGGCCACATCATTTATTAATGGCGATGATGACCATAAG